>NC_054710.1:27028382-27056864 GCF_016097555.1 Gigantopelta aegis
TTGAAACTAAGGTCTGCGACTTTAACATGAAGTAAATGGTGAAAAGTAGGTCTCTGGACATGTGATCCAATAATTCAATGTATGACACCCGACTTTCTGACAAAAAGACAATTTTGGGTATGGCGCTATGGAATTAAATATTCCTTACGTAAATAACTTATACAAACTTATAAGTGGAATATACTTTACTTATACACCACTTATAAGTGGCCTATAAGTTACCCATATATTGGTATAAGTGAAGTATCAGTGTGTATAAGTGAAAAGAATGGTTAACTGATACATCACTGATACTCCACATATATTTCACCTATAAATGGTTTATCAGTGGTATATATAAGTGAACTGGAATTAAGACATTTTCTGTTTGTTTCTATAAGTGAAATATAAGTGAACTATTAGTTTGGAGATAGTCCTTTTGCAAAGAAAATGATGTGTTCCAAATGAACGGGGAAAAAACTAAGTCCAAAACATTTTCATGGTTATTTTTTTAAAATTCACAACTTCTCACAGGATTTATCAAATTCATTGGGAACAGTGGCTAAACAACCAAACATACATGCAACAGAATTTGATAGTATTTCCAATAATAATTTAAAAAAATATTAATATTAATATTAATACACATGATGCTATATGATTATAATTATCCCATGCTACCTCCTCACTTAAATATACCCTCCAGACTCACCACCTGTCACAATAAATATCTGTAAAATTGTAGCGCAGGGCATGGGGTGGGGGGTAGACGGAAGGGCTCCATTTCAAAAATGTTTATTACAGTGTGGATTTATTTTATCTATTAATGGTCAGTTTGGGCGACTTAAATATTAAAAAATAATGGCGTTAGTCGCCCGAATAATATTATTTGGGCTATCTTCTTTCTATAATATATGAGCTACTATTAATAATTGTATGACATATATTTATTCCACATTAAAATCTTCCTCGTGGGTCGCAGAACTGAACGTATTTTTGTTATCTGCTTAGTGGTGTTCCGATTTCTCAGGTTTTTGGTTTTTTTAATCTCATTGTAATTGGGTTTTTAATTTGGCCAGTTAATTTGGTGTCTATTGAATTGAATAATGAAATGAATTGTTACCATTTTCGGATTAAAATCACGATCGTGATGTCATCTGCCGGGTGGAAGCAAAGGCAAAAAGCAACCATACCAAGGAATTTCAATTTGTTTTCAGTTCTGTCTAGCGCAAATGAAGTTAGGTTATGTTAGGATAAGGAGAACCATACCCCCACTTCGTTTGTATCTATTTCTTACAAATACTGAACACGTGAACAACACTTCGTCAACATGTCAACAACAATTATGTAGCTCAGTTGATTGTACATTATTTGTTTGTATTATATGTGAGCTATCCCAGGGAGACGAGTTACGCCATGCAATTTTGCGTTGATGATGTAAAGAAAAAATTATTAAGTTCAGACATTTTGTAAAATATATACAAAATAAGTATATAATTTGCTCAATTAAGACAGTGGGTTTTTTTAATTTTTCATTTCAACATCGTATGTATGTTGGTATCTTTGCTATCTTAGAAGCACCTTTCACATGCTTATTTACTTACATATTTCGCTTAAAACCTGAAATATGAATATTTCGTGTTTGGGCTACCTAAAGCAAGTTTGTGCCACTGAAAATTAAATTTTAGTGGCCCAGATATTTGTTTTGGGCCACCATATTTTTTGGCAAGTTTCGAGCCCTGCCTCCTCAATTAACCTCCTCTTCCCTCCCAACAAGGGCTAAATTAATTAAAATAATTAAGTTTTTATTTAGACTGCCAGTTTAAAATTGTGCCAGAATTATTATTTATAATTAGTATTATTTGTAAGTCCCTTCTGCTACCCACCCCACACCTTTCCTGTCCTGGACGGAGGAGCTGGCTGAGGCTGGTGCTTGTGCCCAGGACAGGCGTGCGTTACAACAGCTTGCTCTGAACGTGCACGTTAATTGTCTTGAATAGAACAGTTGAATAGTGGGCGAATGGAACAAAGAGACTCTGGGTGTGCGACTGATGTTAGGGTGAAAATACACGGAGCCGTGTGCGTGTATATGCATGTACAATTTTTAAATAGAAATAATAACTTACATAAGATTTTGACCTCAACAACATTGCTGCGCTTTGTCATATCACTTGGTCTTCCATTCATAGCATATGCTCCACACCAAAATGCCGTCATATGTGCTTCTATATTCCGTATAGTCACAGTATAGTTCGCCCATTTAGAATTGTCCTGGATTGGACAAATGCAAGCAGCCTTTATACCCACAGGGTCGCCGTGACATATGCCGTTTTGAGATTTTTCAAACATGCATATGTTTTGAGGCTTGTTGTGGTCTATATAAAAACCAACCATTACGTTTTTAACATGTTTTGGAGGAAGAGGTATGCTGCACGTTAAGGTCAGGTCTGTCTGCCAGGCTACTTCTTGTGCACTTGCCCGTAAAAGAATTTCTTCTGAAAAATAAACATAAAGGCACATTGTTTCCTTTGATGTCCATTGTGCAGACAGTATGCATTTGGAAATAGCGGAGTTGGGAATATAGTAGGGTGCGAGAAAATAAAGAGGGGCGCAGAAAAATAAAGGAGGGCGGCAGAACAGGAATGGAGGGCGGCAGAACAGGAATGGAGAGCGGCAGAACAGGAATGGAGGGCGGCAGAACAGGAATGGAGGGCGGCAGAACAGGAATGGAGAGCGGCAAAATATAATGGTGCAGCGAGAACACTGCTCTTACTATCATCATCTAAACATTAGTTTAATATAAATCCATTAATTGCCGAGATTTCAGGGTACGTAATTTTACCCTCCGTACCCTCTTGCAGAAACCAGGTAAACGTGTTTTAGGTAATACGCATTTTAGCTGAAACATCGTTCCAGTGCACCACAGCTGGTCAAAGGCCATGGTATGTGCTATCCTGACTGTGGGAAAGTGCATATAAAAGTTACTTTGCTGCATTAGAAAACATTTATCGGGTTTCCTCTGATGACTACATGTACGTGTCAGAACGTTTATAGTTTGTTTTTGTTTAACAACACCACTAGAGCACACTGATTTATTTATTAATCATCGGCTATTGGATGTCAAGCATTTGGTAATTTTGACATATAGTCATAGAGAGGAAACCTGCTACATTTTTCCATTAGCATCAAGGGATCTTTTATATGGACCATCCCACTGACAGGATAGTACATACCATGACCTTTAATACGTGTGTGTCAGAATTACCAAATGTTTGACATCCTGTAGCCGATGAATAATTAATCAATGTGCTCTTGTGGTGTCATTAAACACATTCCAACAGTTTAACAAATTAAAAACGAATAATTTTAGAATTAATTAAAAATCCCACAAAAAAAGGGGTGTGGTGAGAGACCAGTGGTAAAGCGCTCGCTTGATGAGCGGTTGGTCTAGAATCGATCCCCGTCGGTGGAGCCCATTGGGCTACTTTTCGTCCCAGCCAGTGCACCACTACTGGTATATCAAAGACCATAGTATGTGCTATCCTGTCTGTGCATATAAAATATTCCTTGCTACTAATAAAAAAATGTGACGGGTTTCCTCTATCATATCAAACCATAAGACTCCAGTAATAACTTATATAACATTCTACCAGTTTTCATTATTATAAAATAAAATTTGTTAGTCCTTTATAATTGGTGAATGAAAAGGTTGAATACAGTTATCATGAAAAACGTTTATTGTCGTCTTCAGGATTCGATCCCATGTCAGTGTCACCATAGATCTAATTACCTAACAAATTCAGACCACATCATTATTATCTGTAATAGAGATAAATAAAGCTTCATTACAATCAGTTTCAGTTGCTTTTAATGAATTTCCTTGACAAAAAACCCCAACTTAACCTAGTGTACATGTACCTGTTGACTGCAATATGTAAAATTTTGTGTCATGAATATTTTAAATTTATTGAATTTAAAATATAAAAAAAGAAGATTTTTTTAATTATTATTTTTTTTAATCCGGGACCCAGTTTATTTTTTACCAAATACGTATTATAGACCCTACCATCCATCTATGCAAAGTTACTATTATAAATTTACCTCCAGCTTCTGTGAAATTCACATTGAGAAAGATGAATACACCAACTACAATGACGGTATGCAAAAGGGTCATACCTGCAAAAGAAATATAATAGTAATAATAATAATAATAATAATTATTATTATAATAAAATAATAATAATAAAACGATGATGATGATGATGATGATGATAAAAACCTAAAAAAACCCAACTACTCCCCCAGTGTTCGAGATCAAACATTGTTGGCAGTATCCCAGTTGGATACTAAAATTTCAAAATCTGGTATCCCACCTGATATTTTAGTATCCCATTTAAATGAAATTCATAAATAACATCGTAACAAACTTGGACGACACTGTTCTCGTTCCCAGTCTAATGCTACACCGCAATCAAAATTGCGAAATTCGTGAAATTCGCAATCAAACGGAATCGGCCAAAAAATTTACTGCATCTATTTTTGCGTACTACTGACATAAATTAATATTTAGCAGTAATCTATAAGTGTTTCTGACATTACTAATGATAAACCTACCTGTATGAATTTTTTGCAGATGTGGAGTCAATATCTCAAATAAAATTTGAAGGGAGGAAACTTCCAACAAAAACAATAGTGACTTAGCGGTTCCCAGTCCATTGCTATGCCGCTATTTCTCCAGTATAGCATTAGACTGGGTACGAGTAAGGGGAAATACTGTTACTTTACTTCACCAGTAAATTACGACTTTCATTGTTTCAGCGAAAAAATAAAAACGCATGTTTAAAAAGACCCAACAACAACATTATATTGTATCCCGATGGGATACTGGGTTCTTGAAGTCTGGTATCCAAACTTAAATTCTGGTATCCCCGGGATATCGGGATACCGTTAATCTCGAACACTGTCCCCCCAAAAAACCCCCAAAACAAAAACAAAAACAACAACGAAAAAACAAACAAAAACAACAACGAAAACCCCCAACAAAAAAACAATTTCTAATTCGAATGAATTAGTTTAATTTTATTAGGTGGTTTTTCCAAACCGACGGTGACTGACTAAACACTTCCTGACGAAACTGAACTCTAGTTGTTTTGCAATATAGTCTCCTATTTAGCTTAGGAAAAACATACAGAAAATGTTGTGACTGCTGTAATAAACATATGAGATGGGCGTGGGGGCAACTGCCCTCCCAGTGCTATACCAAATCCTCAAATTCGGGTAAAAATTATGGAGATATTTGGGCAAAATTAGCTGGCCTGAAACCTTTTCACCATGTATTGTCATCATTCTACCTATTATACTAGTTGTAATACATACAAAAACGCGTAGTGATTCATTTGCAACCTATATAGCTTTTTGGCAGTAATGGGACATTCCATGATGTCAAATGAATCACTTTTAGGACACACCATCTCAGATTTCAATGAAATTTGGTACACATATATACTAGTCCATGAGAAAATCTCTGAACCAAAAGTTTAGATTTCTAACTCAATTAATCGTCGAGATACAGATCGTTGAACTTTGACCTAGTTAAGGGTACAACCCATTTTCATAAGGCTCCAACTTATTTATTAATATAGATAGAGAGAAAAGTCAAACTGTTCTTTAAAGGTCTTGAATAGACAAATAAATGTCATTATACACCAAAAATTCGAAAGATCAACCCCCAGAAAGTTAGTTCGACATGACCTTTGACCTTGAACCCCCAAAAATATATTGTCACCGATTTTTTTTTCTTCAAAACTTTACTGGATATATCTATAGTCCGTCCCATTATTCTATAAATTATTGGGGTTTTTTGTGTGTTGTTTTTTATAAATAATTTCAGTTTGGTTTAAACGTAAGAAGAAACGTTTATTTAACGACACACTCAACACATTTTATTTACGGTTATATGGCAAGTAAAAGTGTTTTGGAAATAACAAAACAATACTGTTTGTGTGTGCAATTTACAAATTAATCGGCTCATAAATAAATAATTTATAGTAAATTTCATAGTATGAAAAAGGTGTTCCTGTGGGACGGACTATAGGATATTGTAAAAGAAATTTGTTTTGTTTAACGACACCACTAAAGCACATTGATTATTAATCATCAGCTATTGGATGTCAAAGATTTGGTACTTTTGACATATAGTCATAGAGAGGAAACCTGCTACATATTTCCATTAGTAGCAAGGGATCTTTTATCTGCACTATCCCACAGACAGCATAGCACATACCACGGCCTTTGATATACCAGTTGTATTGCACTGGCAGGAACGAGAAATAGCCCATTGGGCCCACCGATGGGGATTGATCCCAAACCGATCGTGCATCAAGTGAGCGCTTTGCCACTAGGCTACGTCCCGCCCTCGATATTGTAGAATATTGTCTGAAAATTTCAAGCTAGGCAACCCATAGCATCCAGTTACAGTCCATTACATGTGACGGGGGTGCAAGGTTTAACTCTTTAGTTAGCCTGTTGGACAATTTATTACTGCAATACATGCAAATGCCACTGAAATTGGTTCCTTCACAACTTTTCAAGAACATTAAAACTATTTGACATGTGTCAAAACAAACATCACTGTCACCTGCGGCCTGTCAGAAAATGTCTCAGACTTTCAAACCAGAAAGATGTACTTGTCAAGATAAACATCTGCTCAACGTAAATACGTTTAAAAGGGTTCTTTCCAGGATCAACATTATGACACATACATTGCCTGTGTATTAAAGGGACATTCCTGAGTTTTCTGCATTGTAAGATGTTTCCGACTTATAAAATATTTCTATGGTTAAACTGGCATATTAAATATATTTTCCTGTGTAGAATATTAGTGTTTGTATATTCAATGCATTTCTGGTCGTCTTAATATTTGTAAGAAACCCTGACTGGATTTTGTCTTCAAATAATTTATTCAAAAATATATTTGAGGAAATAAAATGAAATTTAACCTGGTACAAATATTATAACGATCAGAAACACGTTTAAAATAGAGCCACTAATATTTTATGCAAAAAAATATATTTAATATGTAATTATAAACATTAAAAAATCTCTATTAGTCGATAACATCTTAAAAATTGCAGCAAACTCAGGAATGTCCCTTTAATTAGTGAAGAATTAGTTTACCCAAAAATTAAATATATATACTAGAACTCCCAACATGCCTTGCAACGTCTTCTGTCGATATGCCAGCATCAAGCATGCCAATCGCCCGTTCGCGTAAATTATTGGGTATTTTTGGCATACTAAAAATACTACAATGTATAAAACGTTATTTTTTTTTACAAATTTTGAAGCGTTTTCGTTCACTTGACAACGATGTCAGTAAGACAAGTAAAACAAATTGACCGAATACTACACGGGACATGTCGAACCATGCATGCACGTGCAAATTGAATTTCACGTTGTCGACAATTAAAGGGACACACCCTAGTTACAGCTAGTTGTTAACCATTACGGCGTTGTTTTTCGCTATTAAACCCATTTTTTCACAAATAAAATTGCACTTTACTTACCGTTTATTATTTAGAATATACATTTCCATTCACCTGAAGTGTTTTTTGGTAATCCTGGTAATCCTGGTGTTTGTAATACCACAAAATGCATTTTTCGTATTTCTGAAAAACGGACGCACGTTTGAAAAAAAAAACGTTGAGCAGACAAGGTCTAATCTATTTTTAGACGGGATATTTCCATTTCAATGTCACAGACGTTGGTATACCACGTGACCGTTATCATTTTGGTTCGGTTTGTTTTCTCGTGCACGGTTCGCGCAATCAAGATCCGATTTGTTGTTGTTCATTTGTGAGATTTTTATTCACAGTTCGTGAACATTTTCAGTAACAATAAAGTTCAGACAAGTATCTCAATACAAAACGTTACAAACCCTTAAAACCAATAATTTTGCTAAGTCCTACGATATCTGGAGAGGGGATACAACCAGGACAGAACAGTTGGAACATGTCCAGGAGAAGTGAAAAGAACGCACCCCAAGTCTGTGAAATTAGTCGTGACGTAGGCATTGTTGTGCTTCGAGCGACATCTACTGGTGACATCAGAATACAAACTTTCAAAATTATTTCAAGCAATTGGGACATGGGCATTCCCATGGTATTTATCGATATAAAACCTGCTTTTTGATAAAAACGTGATCTAAGTGTGTTACAGGTTTGTAGATTAACCAAATTATAATTTATTTTCGCTGGATGGAACTAGGGTGTGCGGCTTTAATACCATAATAACTCATATTTATTTTTGAAAAAAACCAAAAAAACAATTTTTATAATTGAGCAATATATATGGAAGTGTGAACTGTGCCCCACTTCAACCCCATGTGATCACATCTGGAATATCCCAAAGCTAATAATAGTAACAGCTAAACGTTAGTATCTAGATTTAAAGTCAGTCTTTCTTTTTAAAAATGGTACACCACGGGTTTTTTTTTTTTTACAAAAATACATAACTGAAATATTTTTCTATATTTTAGTATGCATTCAGTAGTTTCACTTAATAACCATCAAACATTTACTTGCGTGTTTAATTTATTCGCTATGCTTTTGTATTGGCGTGTATACGTGCTTTATTATTTATGTTTTTAATCAATCACAGATTTTCACCGACATTGATATGAATATACAATCTTTAAAAGAGGTTGAATTATCCGAGAGACTGGTTTTGTTTTTACAAAACGTTCCAAGACAGTCATAAATACTGAAATTGCACCCAGATGCAATGCCGTCACATGTTATTGTTGTGTGAATTTCACTCCCTTAATGGCGGCCGTACGGTTACGCCATCTATCGACAACGTCATAAACTGCTGGGCGACAATCGGAAAAATCCGTCTATATGTAAGGGTTAAATAACCGTCCAAATGTCCGTCTAGCCCCATTACAGTCAGAGTACTCGGGCTAAATGGTTTATTGAACGTGTAACTAAACGTGTATAAATCAACTTGTCTTGAATTTATTTATTATTTACAACGAACATGATTAGGATAGTTGTGATGGGAAAAATCCACTGGTTCTGCGGAGGTGATTCAGTTAGAACTACAACCCAAGCATCTCAGGTGTGCACTACTGACTGAATTAGATCGCTCATATTATTATTTTTATGTTTTAAATAACTTGTTAAACGTAGGTCTACAATTAGTTCAACTGACAGTGTTGATTGGGGCATTGACATTCACGTGGCATTTTTAAATCAACAATTATCCAACCAGTCTCCCTCCCTCAACATTTTATAACAGGCCATTTGACCTATCACTACCAGTTACGAACAGCTCTGGCATCTGTGTCAAGTCCGCTTATGTTATTGATCTAGAACGTCCCCAATGTTCTTGATAAAAAATATACAAACTCCGACAAAATCTGTCATTACAAAGGATTTTATTCAAAACGTGGGATGCCATAATAAAGATAATCTTACCCGCCTCACCTCCCCTCCTTCCCCCCCTCCCCCCTCCCCTCCCCCCCCCCCCCCTCCCCCCCCCCCCCCCCCCCCCCCCCCCCCCCCCCTTTTAGACACCACCATAAATGCGAAACAAGTTGTCAAGTAGACAGGCGTCTGCGTGCAGCCGGAGTTCCAAAAGTGAAAATAATCTGACCCCGATAGCTCGGATTGGTCAATATGCCACAGCGCATCAAATCATATTCCAGTCACATGGTCTGCAAATTAAATAGTGGGCTACGATAATTGATTACTGTTATTATATTGTATACATATATAAATAACAGATGTACATTCATTAACCTCTGGCTGAAAGACAACTATTTAAATGAAGTTTTATTTGATTTTTTTTTTTAAAGATAAAAAAAAAAAAAGAGAACAATAATACACGTAAACAAAACTTCTTTTTTTCCTTCTAAACAAGACCTAGGCCTATTCCTACATACCTATTATCATTTCTTTTCCTTCGTTTTATTATTCCGTCTACTTTTGAATTGTCTTTTGTCTAAATTTCATTTCGTTTTTAGAAAGTAGAAAGTTCAGGGCCGGTCCCTGATCAAAATATCTGGGTGGAGTGGGGGACTACTTTTTTTTATAAACAAATGAAACACTATACAAATTAAACCCTGAGATGTGTATGCTATTTTCTAGAGGGTACGGCCCTAAAGTTACACGCTTGCCATTTTCGGGACCTCACGTAAGCTTTGTAGGCTAACAGTTATGAACTAATCGTGAAATTTTATCCACTTCGCTGATTTCCGTAACGAGTTCATTTGTGTAGGCTACAGAATTCAATTCCTGTTTTTTCAGAACTATATGAACAGTATAGACGAGTTAGCCTTATCAGACGTTGTGATCTATTACATTACAAAAGTGGACTGTTTCTAATTAATAATAAATTAAATGGAAAAATAGTTTTTTTAATCGGATTGGTACGTCTTCGAAGATGTCCATTAAACCAGTGTTTTCCGAGTTGTATAGCAAAGATAAGTACCGGTCATATATTAAAAGCTAGCGTAACGTTTTCATATTCCACTAGGGTTTCGAACACGCCGTGTTGAAACGCGGTCGGTCTAGGGTCGATCCCCGTCGGTGGGCCCATTGTGCTATTTCTCGCCCCATCCAGAGCAGCACGACTGGTATTATGTCGGTATATCAAAGGCCGTGGTATGTGCTATCCGGTCTGTGGTATGGCACATATAAAAGATCCGTTGATACTAACAGAAAAATATAGCCAGTGTTTCTGCCAGAAAAATTTTTTTTTGGGTATGGCGCTATGGGATTGAATGCAACCACAGTTAACAGGGTGTGTGCCCCCCCCCCCCCCCATAAAGAAAATGAGTTACGTTTAGGGTTAGTGTTAAGAAAATCAAACATTAGTGATAAGAGTAATTAATTTTGTTAAAAGGTTAACTTTAAAATAAAAAAATAAAAAATAAATCTGGGTATGGCGCCATACCCATTTTACCCTCTGGCAGAAACCCTGATAGCTGGTTTCCTCTCTAAGACTTACTATGTCAGAATTACCAAATGTTTGCCATCCAACAGCCGATGATTAATAAATCAATATGCTTTAGTGGTGTCGTTAAACAAAACAAACATTAACTTCTGAAGATACGGATCTTTCATGTTTTTTTTGTTTTTTGGGGGGGGGGGAGGGGGCGGGGAGAAATACTATTTATACATGAGAACAAATAGGGGAAAAGGAGGGGCGAGGGATAGAGAACCCCCTCTTGGATCCGCGCCTGCTCCCTAATGTCAGACCCCCATCCCCCCCTTCCCGCCGCGTGTTGCTTTCATAGACTAGCCTACTTTTATAAATTCCCCTAAAAAAAAGCGAGGATATCCGGATGGGTCCGTCCAACTATGGTGTACGAGGAATAACTCTTGTTTCAATTAGAACAAATTAACTAAGATTGAGTCCCCACAAATATGATTATTGTGGGTGGCATTTTTTAATTTTTTTTTAAATGCACCAGTATCGAACGGTATTTATTATGATATATTTGACAGAAGATACTTTTTATTTCTTTTATCTTTTAAAACTTAAAATTTAATATTTTGTAGTCCAGAATTATGAAAAATAAAAAAATACCGACAAGTAAACAGTGTTGTCTGCATGTTATATAATTTTGACAGGGGTCAAGGTTAGTAGACCATTTTTTATTTTAATGTTGAATGACGTCAATATTCCAATGACGTCACTTCGCATCGCCTTGCAATAACCATAAACTGGGCACATGATATTTCAGTTTTAAGAATGCGGGAAAAATTCCAATGCAAAATTGCTGTTGAATGTTACATTACTAATTACATTACTACTACGCTATATGTAGTACGAAGCCAAAACAAGGGTGCGAAAAGTGAATCACTGTCGACGTCGTCCATCTTCACGAGCCTAGTGCGGAACATGGCTCGGTCTGTTGTTGACAGTAAGGGGAATTCCGCATAACGACGACAAAAGCGTGTGATCACTATAGTTGATTATACAAACTCCTATTAAACGAAACCCACCTTGGCTTTTGTACCGCAACCTCTTGAATTTCAACTAGAAATCAGCGTTAAACAAAATGGCGTGTACAAATCTAAAGACAACCAAGTATTTCTGTGACGTCATTTAATGTTATACACATTGTGTAGGACTATAAACTAGTGGTTTGAATTAAACGGAAATTAAATATACCCCAGCTATATTGGTATAGTTAGAAGCGCCAGGGTATCCTCTATAAGATATCAAATGCTTCACTTTGCCTCATTTGGGCAAAAAATAATAGCATCCGTTTATTTTAATAAAGCATACTTTTCGGAACATTTTGTTATATGTACGTTACAAAACAAGTTGTGGCCTTTTATCGAAGACTGGCCTAAAACACACCGGGTCTGGGTCTGGGTCTGGCGAGTGTGGTGTATTTTGACATCTGGGTCTGTAATAGTGCGCGGGGCACGTTAAAGGGACATTCCTGAGTTAGCTGCAATTTTTAACACTGGCGTAGGAAGCGGTGTGTGTGTGTGTGTGTATTTTGCTTTATCCCTCTATTTATCAAAACCAATTTAAAATGAGTTAAAATTAATTCCACTTGTATGGTTTGCCTCCCAGGAAGATAAACAATATCCATTGTAATTCTTTTCATTGGACCAACTTGACCTACTTTTTCAAAATGTTGCTCCAGTGCAACATTGGTATGTACTGTAAAATATATATGACACAAATAAAAAAGCGAAAACTGCAACTCAGATATTATTATTACAAGTAAATGACATAATTGAACTTGCCCAATGATTTCAAAAGAGGCACATTCACATGTTACTATGTTTTTCATGATATGAAACAAGGCACAGTCACGTGTTACCATGTTTTTCATGGTACGCAATTAGGCACAGTCACATGTTACTATGTTTTTCATGGTATGAAACAAGGCACAGTCACGTGTTACCATGTTTTTCATGGTATGAAACAAAGCAGTTTCGTTCGGGAACCAGACACAAATGAACCAGGCATTTGGAACACCTCCAACTTGTATAGCCTTTTGTACAGAGTCTACATCTATTCCGCTTTTCTTGATGCAAGGGAAAGTGATCTGTTTTGTCGTAGCGGACGTCACTGACTGGTCCAGGCATCACTCGTTGCTTCTTTGCCGGCGGTGGTGTTAAGCCAGTAGAACCAGAAGGTCGACCACGTACAACCTTGTCTTTCTTCACTAATGCAGCAGCGACCATGCCCTGAAATTGTTTCAGTGGCATTGTCTTTACAGTAGCCAAATATTTGCAGTCACGGCGGTAGAGGAACCACGCATTTACCACTGCAATGGTTAGGGTATGGTAAAAAATGTATAAATACCATCTGTTACTCTTTAGTTGTCGCTTGTACAATGTGCACATCATGTCGAGCAGATCAACTCCACCCATTTTGGAGTTATAGATTCCAATTACTGCTGGTTGGTCTACATCAATGAAGCTTTTGGTGGATCTGTCATACCGTTTGATCTTGTTGACAGGGTCAGAGCCAACATAAGTGGACAGTAGTGTCACACATTTGTTGTCAAACCAGCGGACCAAAACCTGATTGGTTTTTGTCTTAATGACAGAATCAAATGCACCACGTCCCATTCGTTTCAGCTCTTGCTCTGATTTTAGAGGGGCTTAATGACAGCGATTGGCTCGGATGGTCCCAGTAAAGTGGGATCCACGCTCATTCAGTTCACTTGCCATGGCAATGTTTGTGAAAAAATTATCAGCAAATATTTTGTGCTGTTGGCCTCGAGGCAGAGATTCACATAGCTGTAGCACGACATTGCCTCCAACACCAAAGTCGCCTCCATAATCACCACTGATGCCAGTTCCTTTTCCTTGATAAACAGCAAAGTCGTGCAAAATCCTGATGAACTGCACCTTGCCCATAACTTGAAACCCCATTTCTTTGGTTTTTTTGGCAAATATTGCTTCAGAATTGAACGACCTTTGAATGCCACCATAATCTCGTCAATACTTTGATTTTCATCGCTGCTAACACTGTATTTTCTCTCAGTGAGTCAATCCAAGGCCTCAATTTCCAAATTCGATCGTTTTTTTATTCATCATTCACAAGATTGTTATCGACAAAATGTAAAAGAGCCTGAATTTTGTAAAAACGGTTTCTGCTCATGTTATCAGCAATAGGTAAAAACCTCAACTCATTGTCCCAGTATGAACTAACAGCTGGTATTTTTACAAGCCCCATATAGCAATAAATGCCAAAGAATAATTCAATTTCATCTTTTGTTACCTTGCTATTTATTCCATCTTTTTGCAAACCATATTTATTGGTCTCTGTTGCAATATTATCAATCATTTCATCAGTAACAAAATGTTTAAAATATTCTATTGGGGATTGATCCTTGGGCTCGGGTTCAATGGAACCAGAATCAAATTCAGTACTGGCCGAGGGTACGAAGTTTCTACGTCGTTCAAAACAATAACCAACTTGATGTTTTGTTATTCGTTTGTTATTTATCTGCTTAGCAGCATTGGCAAGTGTAGCTAACGGCTCGTCATCTGAAGAACTGAACTGACTTTCATGATCTGAACTGTCGCCACCGTTACTATCGTTAATTTCATCATCCTCATCACTTTCTGACAGCTCGTCACATTCACTGCCTGAATCCAGAACAGCAGCCAAAATGTCTTTGATATTTCGTGTTCGCTTGAACATCTGAAAAAATTAAAATAAAATTTAGTTTCCATTGCTTACCAATGTTGCACCTCAGCAACACAAAGTTGAACGTATCGTGCAAAATTAAAAAATTGCGTTGGTGGTTCAATAAATACTCTATATAACTTCTACAGTAATAAATAAATATCATACATACCTTTGACACTTTGGATTGATGATGTACATTCAAAAGTTTGGCTTGATCGTGCAGCTTCCAAACCACGCTGAACATTTGACGACGGCTGCCATTTTAGGATAGTACTAAAAACAGGACCAGACGCATGTAAACTGCATATGTTGCTCCAGTGCAACATTGGTAAGCAATGGTAAAATTTTAGCATTGCATATATACCAATGGGGCTAAGTAAGTACCAAAATCAAGGGGGCAAAATGTATGTTGCCCCAGTGCAACATGGGTAAATAGAGAGTTATATTTGCTTTATAATAGTGTAAAAGTGTAAATATAAAAGTGTGCCCCCACTTTTTTGCACCTTCCTACGCCACTGTTTAAGATGTTACCGACTAACAGACTTTTTAACGATTGTATTTAGGCCTACATATCAAATATATTTTTCTGCATAACATATTAGTGGCTGTATATTAAACGTGTTTCTGATCGTTTTTATATTTGTACTAGGTTAAATTTCATTTTATTTCCCAAAATATTTTTGTTTCGTACGTACGAAATTATTTGAAGACACAATCCAGTTTGGGCTTCTTACAAATATTAAGACGACCAGAAGCACGTTGAATATACAGACGCTGATATTCTAAACAAGAAACTATATTTAATATGTAAGTTTAACCATAGAAATATTTTATTAGTCGGAAACATCTTACAATGCAGCAAACTCAGGAATGTCCCTTTAAGAGAAACATCTTACAATGCAGCAAACTCAGGAATGTCCCTTTAAGAGAAACATCTTACAATGCAGCAAACTCAGGAATGTCCCTTTAAACACACTTTCTACACGGATATCCCCAAACAATAACGTCAGATATGTTATAGTAACGTTATGTAATAAAGAGTTTATACTCTTTATATATGTAATTATAGCATTCGTATTACGGGTTTCTGTTTTGGGGTACCTATGCACTTACTACGGCTCTTCGGACTAGGTCTGTAACTGTAATGTGCTATCAATATATAAATGCCACGGGTGTGAAAGCCCAAGATGTCTCAATTGCCCAAGATGTCCCACTTGGGGCATCTTGGGCCGAGACATGCCATATAAAATAAAAGTTTTAACTGCCACATAAAATAAAGATATTAAACCTTAGATTGTGATATTTGTTTTAACAATTTAAAAGCATGTGGAATTTTTTTTAACTGCACATGCATGATTATAGTACGTTTGTTTGAGATGCGAAGTTTCGTAGGGTCGATCCCCTTGTTGGGCCTATATGTTTTTCTTATTCCAACCAGTACACCACTAATGTTTTATCATAGGCTATATATATATATATATATATATATATATATATATATATATATATATATATATATATATATATATATATATATATGTGTGTGTGTGTATGTATGTATGTGTGTGTGTGTGTGTGTGTGTGTGTGTGTGTGTGTGTGTGTGTGTGTATATATATATATGCATGTATATATGTATGTATACATTTATCATATATTTATGTTTGAATATCTCTATTGTATGTATGTCGGTGTTTGACTTATACACATATATTCAACACATATATTCAATGACGCACTGGTTCAGGGGATATTAAAATCCGCAATTGGTAGGTCAGAACGTTATGCACTCAGCCAACTCCCTTTTCCGTGTGTGTGTGTGTGTGTGTGTGTGTGTGTGTGTGTGTGTGCGCGTGCGTGCGTGCGTGCGTGTGTGTGTCACCAAAATGAATGGTTAAACATGCTATAACAGTCACAAAATATACTGACCACTACATTTTTTTTTAATTTGCATCTTGTATCTGTGTGATGTTATTTGTCAGTCATTTCCAAGGCGACCTGTTATTGGTTGAAGTAAGAATAGCATCAGTGTGTCATAGCTGTTTATCAGACAAGCAGTTTGCGGCAGTCTGCCTCGATGTTTGTTCAGATATAACATTATTCATGGGTTTTTTTCCTTTCTCTCATTTATTATCATCTTTCTCTCATCCTTTCTCTCATTATACAGAATCTTTCAGTGCTCATATGAAATAATGACTTTTTTCAAAAGGTGAATAAGAGTGACTTTCAATAAAATGTGTTCAATTTATATTTTGAATAACATTTTTATATAATAAAATTATTCATGGGTTTTTTTCCTTTCTCTCATTTATATATACTTTTTCATATTTCTGTGACGAACGTTCATAGAATTATGCATTGCTCTTTAGTAGTAGTATAAAATTTTATAGTAAACTCTTTCATATGTGTTTTTATTTACTTGTGTACAACAGCCGTTAGCTAATATACGAACCTAATAATTATGATATTATCCGTTAGCTTAACCACTAGGCAACTAGTCACGTTATTTATTTATTTTCAGTCAAGATGCTAAAAATGATAATATGCATGCTGTTCCACACCCCCTTCCCCATCTTCCACGCCTCATACATTTTTATACACAAAGCACGTTTTCTCGCATATTTTGTATATCTGCAGACAGTGGGGGGCGGGACGTACCCCAGTGGTAAAGCGCTCGTTTGATGCGCAGTCGGTCTGTTATCGATTCCCATCGGTGGGCCCGTTGGGCCATCTCTCGTTCCAACCAGTGCACCTGGTATGTGCTATCCTGTCTGTGTGATGGTGCATATAAAATATTTCTTGCTGCATGAGGAAAAATGTTGCGGTTTACTCTGATGACTACGTGTCAGAATTCCCAAATGTTTGACATCCAATAGCCGATGGTTGGTTATTATATGTGGTTTAGTGGTGTCGTTAAACAAACCAAGCTTCTGCAGCCAGTATGGAGGTTGTACTATACCAAATAATATCCCATAGGCGACAATGTTCACGGGTGTGGTTAAAAACACTGTATGCAATATATGCACCAAACTATGACCAATAGATTCCACTTTTTTCAGTTACTACAATCCCTCCCTCAAAGTATTAACTGAAGAAAGTTGACCCTCTTATTGCTCTATCAACACTTCGGTGCACCTCGAACTTTGACCCAGCCGGATGTTATTTTGTTTAGTACTACCTGAAATTCAGCAGATACTTGTATGCCAATTGTGCCTAATTACAAGTGTAAACTGGATAAAGCCGCTGACCCTAACTATTATTTTAGACCGTGTAAAATAGTTTTCTCTAGAACATGTTTTTTGTTTCTTTGTTTGCTTCTTCTTCTTGTTTTTTGTGTGGTTTTTGTTGTTGTTGTTGTTGTTTTTGTTTTTGAGGGGTAGGGGTGGGGGTTCTTTTCTTTTTGCATTTAAGGTACACATCGCTTATAGAATTTTGTTTCAGTTATACATTTTTCTGGTAGCCATGGACATAGAAAATTAGGAAAAGCGGCTTTAAAGCAAACGTATCTCCGTTAAGTACAAACAAAACAGAATGGAGCGAAAATAGTAGTTTTAATAAATGTTCAATTCACACTCAAAACATGCATATTTTTCTTAACTCAAAACATGCATATTGTTACAAAAGTACAAACAAAACAGAACGGAGTGAAAATAGTAGTTTTAATAACTCTTCACTTCACACAAAACATGCATATTGTTAGCTCAAACTAAGTACAAACAAAACAGAACGGAGTGAAAATAGTAGTTTTAATAACTCTTCACTTCACACTCAAAACATGCATATTGTTAGCTCAAACTAAGTACAAAGAGAAGAGAACGGAGTGAAAATAGTAGTTTTAATAACTCTTCACTTCACACTCAAAACGTGCATATTTTTAGCTCAAACTAAGTACAAACAAAACAGAACGGAGTGAAAATAGTAGTTTTAATAACTCTTCACTTCACACTCAAAACATGCATATTTTTAGCTCAAACTAAGTTAATGACGTCCAAACCAAATGTCAATAATTTCAAACCACCTAAAGGAATCCTCTCGAAGAAACAACCACGAGTTGTACCATCTTCTGTTATTTATTATTCTTCTGATTTCTGCAACCAGACCACTTCCTCTACCCGCTGCACGGACAAGCCGTCCGACACTAACTGGCGTGGGCACATTTCTTAGAATAAGCACATTTATATACATTCTGGGCAATGGCAAAGAATCAACGACCGATCTGAAGAACATACTAACACTTTGTAAATAGAACCTACTACTGGGATCGTTGTCCAAGCAGAAATAAATTATAATTCTCTGCACTTCTCGTGGAAGGTATTCTGTGGTTAGTACTTCAGGAGGGTTCTCATCGGGTGGCAAGTTAGATCTGTTGGGTTGGAAATCGATTTCTTCATCAGATGATATTACACCGAGGTTCTCATCGGGTGGCAAGTTAGATCTGTTGGGTTGGAAATCAACTTCTTCATCAGATGATACAACACCGAGGTTGTCATCGGGTGGCAAGTTAGATCTGTTGGGTTGGAAATCAATTTCTTCATCAGATGATACAACACCGAGGTTCTCATCGGGGGGCAAGTTAGATTCGTAGGGAGGAACATCAACGTCATCAGATTAACCAGATCGGTCTTTTATCGTGGAGAGTAGATGCACTAGAACGTCACGTTTAACAGCCACACTGACGTAGTGTTCACCTTCATTTTCTGGAAAATAGCCCAAGGTTAAAGGGAAATATCCCAACGTTATCTGTCCCTGTCGGAGAAACAAGTGCTGTGTGTGCGAGGCCTCGTGCAGAAATGACGAGAAACTGTACGTTTAGCTTTTTGACAATGCTAACAGTGTGCAATTTCATTGTATTTCCTGTCTTATTTTTTTTTGTGTACAAATACGTTTGAAGACAAAATCCATGAATGGGCTTGTACGAATATTAAGACGACATGAAATATATTTGAATATACAGACACTGATATTCTAAACGGCGGAGTATTTAATATGACCTTGAATCGTAGAAATATTTAGCAAATCGGCAACTGATTACAATGCAGCAAGCTAAGGAATGTCCCTTGAGGATCGTAGATGACCTGAACTCCACCGTCCCTGTATATTAAACAAGTGCTGTGTCATTGCAAGGCCTCGTGCAGAAATGACGAGAAACTGTACGTTTAGCTCTTTTAACAATGCTAACAGTGTGCAATGATCGCCGTATGTGCTGTCTTGTTGCATTTGTGTCAAGTACGTGTGTATGTCTCCTTCAATGAATGGGCTGTATCTGGTGTTGAAATGTAGTTTACAAAGTCACAGACCATTCTGAGTGTTTATTTCACGGCGGAGTATTTCAGCTGACCTATGAATGGAGAAGAGCGATGCATATCTCTTGGTGCCTCTTGATGGATGCCTGACAAGGACCCGCTCTCCCTCCTTATAAACCGATAACCGGGTATTTCCGGAACACCATTTTATCATCCTATTTGAGCATCGACTAGAAGCTTCTTTAACTTTTTTTCACAATTCGACAACAATTTCGGCTCGTGTATACCTGAATTGGACACATATATCCAATGACTTCTTTTGGTAATATGTTGATGGCTTCCTGTATTTTGTGCAGATCCTTAGCCCAGTTGAAGCCTTGTTTCTTAGAAGAGCAATATTGGATTTTGAACCTCACACCTCTGTGGCTCACTTCACATTTTTCTTGTGACTGTGGATGGTATGGGCGGCTTCTAATCACTTTTATGCCTCTTTTGTCAAGTATCTTGGCGACTTCACCTTTAAATTCTGTGCCCTGGTCGCACTGTATTATCGTTGGCTGGCCATGTTCAGCGAAGACTTTTTCAAATTCTCTGGCAAGAACGGAACTTTTCTTTCGTTCCAGCGGTCTCAAGATCAAAAATCTTGGAAAAAAACATCCAATACCGAAACAATGTATTTGTATTCTTTCCCTTCATATATGACTTTATCTTTCATCATATTAATGAGGTCGACTTGCCACCTTTCGCCGACACGTGAAGCTGTAACTGGTACCGGGATTGCTTCATTGCAAAAATTAGCGTACATATGTTGGTATTTTGTGGAATTCTGTAACACACCTCCAACTTTCCGCCGGCTAACACATATGTATCTGTGTTTGAGCTGATGTTGTATTGGACGAGATCCACTACCATGGTTTTCTTCGAATTGTTTCATTACTAATTTTCGAACACAGTCCTTTTTCACCACTTCTTTTTGCTTGTAAAACAGCTTCCCGTTGTTGACTGAAAATTTTCATTTGTTTCTGTTGTACTGTTATTGCGTTCATCTGTATTCTAGATCTCTCTTTCAAAGCAACATTGAAATTTCCTTGTACTTTCTGAACGATTGTATCGTACTGTTCTTTTGAAAACGACAACAACCATGTGCGTTGCCGTTTCTGTCTCGTTGGCTTATCATCTATCACTTTTAATGTTGCTGATCTCCAGTTTAGCCTGCAAGGAGACAAATAATAATAATAATAATAATAATAATAATAACAATTGGATCGCGTCGGGGATTTGAAAGAGAACACACATATCGGTGAATGTGTAACGTGTATTCCTCCATTATAATTATGTGAAATTTGAGAAATGAATGGATTAATAGTTTGTTTTGAACCAACTACTGATGGTACTATATCCATTAGTGAAGGTACCGTCTAATAAAGTCATTGGGTTTTGTTATTAGAAAGGAAACATCTTTCTAGCATGGGAAACAGGGTAACACTTTTATGTTGGCAGAAAAACAGTTTATGTATGTGTAATAGCAGTATGTTTACCGTCATCCAAACGTGTTCCTGTACGGAGGTCCGATGGTATTACATGTCTTGGTGTCCAAGATATAGTCCGGACAAGAAAACAACAACAAACAGACGGACGGGGCGGGACGTATCCCGGTACTTTAAATCATGTCTGATGCGCTTTCGGTCTAGGATCGATCCCCGTCGGTTGGCTCATTGGGCTAAATTTAATTTCAGCCAGTGCACCACAATTGGTATATCAAAGGCAGTGGTATGTGATATCCTGTCTGTGGGATGGTGCATATAAAAGATCCCTTGCTACAAACGGAAAAACTGTAGCGGGTTTCCTCTCTATAAAACTATATGTCAGAATTACCAAATGTTTGACGTGCAATAGCCGATGATCAATAAATTTGTGTGCTGTAGTGGGGTCGTTAAACAACAAAACAAAAAAAAATCCTTTCAATGGTATATCAATGTTCTACCACCACCGTCGAGGTGTTATGCCTAATTATATATCATTAAGATTATAACTGCTCGTACTACATACCTCAATGAGAGCTATCACTCCCGCTCTCCATCACTTCCATGGGACTAGTTCAAGGAGAGTAATGTTTTGCCCCCCCCCCCCCCCCCCCCCCCCCCCCCCAGCCTGTGAATTTATATGGTAGTAATGTGTTAATATCTAAAATGCCCCCTCATGATATAAGTTTAGCAATAATAATAACTCCCCTCAATTTGTCTCATGTCGAGATCTGGTACTATGAAGTTCTCTCAAAATGCTCGTAAATTTTCGTTCATATACCAGTTCGTCATCAGAGTTCCAGAGACATCCGCGGGCTAAATGTACCATACTATATAGCCTATTGTTCAGGGGGTGTGAGGTGGGAAAGGTTAACTTTGACGTTAACCCAAACTGAAATCCCATATTTCATTTCAACTTATTTTCCAATTAAGGTTATATCACGCTGTCCTGGCACACACCTCAGCTATCTGGGCTGGCTGTCTGGATTAGTTGTTAGTGGTTGGTTAGAAATAAGGAGTAGTGCTCGTTAAAACTCTCTCTGGGTGGGAGCCGGTACCGGGCTGCGAACCCAGTACCTACCAGCCTTATATCCGATAGCTTAACCACGACATCACCGAGGCCGTTACAGTCGGTACCTGGATTCAGACATATTTTTGAAGTCACACCTGGGTCGGATGTAACATGCCTTTAATATAGTGGTGACTTTGAATGTAGGCCCTAAGCCAGGTATTGGTAATTTTGCGTATAGTCTTAGAGAAGAAACCTACTACATATTTCCACTAGTAGCAAGGGATTTTTATATGCACTATCCCACAAACAAGATAGCACAAACCACAGGCTTTGATACACCAGTCGTGGTGCACTGGCAGGAACTATAAACGGGCCCACTGAAGGGGATCGATCTTAGACCTACCGGACATCAAGCGAGCGCTTACCACCGCCCCGATCTTTGATATACTAATGCCTAAGGGTAACATGAGCGTAAATTCGGAAGAATTATATCGGGAAATCATAGTACATAACTCTTTTTGTAATTAATTATAACTGGGGTATTCTTCTGGGGATGGGCGGCATTATATATTATGGAATTAAAGGCACTGACATATACACGTATGTAAATTTTCCGAAAAACATCCTTTTTGGTTTCTCTTTTCTTAAAAAGTAATAATGTTTTACGAACAACTGTCTAACTTTCAAGCCATTGTGTGTCCATATAAATTTACTATGCATCTGTATTGTCATTCGAATAATATGTATTATTATGCTGCATAAATAAGTGTAATGTGCATATTATCTGGGTTTTTTTGTTTTGTTATACTTCTTAAACAAATTTGGAACAAAACATAAAAATATAGTATATATTTACTTCTTTACTATTACTGTCACGGAAAATTCATGTACAAATTAATTGATGTATTATTGTATTAAGGCTTAAAAGTTGAGTGTTTCCAGGAACCAAAGAAAAAAGTCGGCCGAACCCATTTTTTCCCTTTTTTGTTTCGATTAAAAAAATTAATATATAGGTGAAAAGAGTAAAAATGTAGTTAAAGATAATTTTAAACGCCAACCGATCATACCTAATTGTTGTTTTTTTCATAACGTTCCTGGCAACGCACATTTTAAAAAACCCTAACATAGCATACTGTTAAAGACGGATACACTAGTTTCAGCCCGTGAAAATGTACACTAAGTTTAGTTAATATACAATCATGCAACACATCTGGATAATGTTATAAGAGAGAGAGAAGCTATTTAGCGTGTGATGTTTAAACAGGTAAATACCATCAAAAAAAAACAAGACCTTGTCTCGATAACCATTATTTCTAAGACGAACTTGCATTTGTAGAATTATATATTTAAAAAAATGCATTTCAGGCTATTATAGAAATCTGGTTGACCAGAACCACTTCAGGTGTACGAAAATAAATATTCTAAATAATTTTTAAAATGTTAAAAATGACGTTAAAAGTAAAACAAAAAAGTCAGATTGTTTAAAAACTAGGGTTTGTCACTTTAAAACAAACTTAATACAAATATGTCAATTGAGCAATCTACAGAACAATATTTGATAATACTTATACAAATTGTAAATAAAAATAGAGAATAATAGTATACTGTACCTTTTTCTAGCTGTTGACACTGCTGATCTCCAGTCTCGGAATGACCAATCTTTTCTCAGCACTAAATTAAGTAAACACATAACTCAGCAATGGCCTTCCAGTTGGTCCGATCGACGGCAATCTTCAAAAGCTGTACGTTTGATGCAACCGACAAAAGAATAGTAAAATGTCCAGGGGTGTGTATGTAGTGGAAGTGGGGGTAACACTTGTTTCATATTGCATCCTTGGCACCAGGGGAGGTATATATTTAATTAACTTAAAAAGACAACATACAATCAAATTCACCGACTAGGTTATATACTTTGGAAGTTAAAGAAAAAACTGGACCCTCTCTCTCTCTCTCTCTCTCTCTCTCTCTCTCTCTCTCTCTCTCTCTCTCTCTCTCTCTCTCTCTCTCTCTATATATATATATATATATATATATATATATATCTATATCTGTCCCTATCTCCCTCCCTCTCTCCACCCTCCCTTCCTCCGCTCCCTCCCTCTCTGTCTCCCTCCCTCCCTCCACCCTCTCTCTGTGTGTATGTGTGTGTAAGTTAAAATCCGAACATACATACAAGAGAGATATTCAAACAGAAATATATACACATGTACATATGAGCCAGTGCCAGTTATCATATGTCCACATCTTCAGGTACAATAGGAGCGGAATCTAGCTCAGTCGGTTGAGTGCTCGCTTGAGGTGCCACGGTCGCAGGATCGAACCTCCTCAGTGGATATCTTCCATTGAGCTATTTTCCGTTCCAACTAGTGGTCCACAACTGGTTCACCAAAGGCCGTGGTATGTGCTGTCCTGTCTGTGGGAAAGTGCATATAAAAGACGCCTTGCTGCTTATCTTCTGTTTATCGTAATAAGTAGATTTTGACCCTCAAAACATAGATTCGAATATCAATACCATTTTCAAATGACAAATAGAAGCTGAGAAACATAAGTCTATTCATTTTGGCGGCCATCTTGGATTTCATTATCAATTGTTGTCTTATGCTGTTGTAGTTTGTAGAAATCAATTCTCCGACACTCAAAACATATATTCGGACATCAAAATCTACTTCTTACGATAAACAGAAGATAAGAAACAGGTTTCATTAATTTTGGCGGCCATCTTGAATTTCATTAAAAGTTGTTATGTTATACTAATCTAGTGTATAGAATTCAATTCTCTGACCTTCAAGACATATATTCAGAGACCAAAATCATCTGCATACATAAAGCAGAAGCTGAAAACGTTATGTTTTAGTAATTTTGGCGGCCACCTTGGATTTTGCCACCTGTCGGAGTTAGCCCACATTTTTGAGAAGGTCACCCCCTCTAATTTTATTAAGAAGGTATTGAAGTTGTGAAAAACACCTCCAAACCTTGGTCCCCGTGAATTGGTCACGGAATCCTTTTATTTTGCCTCTACTATATATGTTTCTGCTTCAACACACTATTCATCAGTTGGGACATTTTGGGCTGACTTGGTACATAATTTTTAGAATTGGGACATCTTGGGCCGTTGTCCGGCCCAAGATGTCTCAATTGGGACATCTTGGGCCGCTGTCCGCCCAAGATGTCCCAAGTGGGTCATCTTGGGCTTTCACACACGGGCGTAGGAAGGTGCCAAAACGTGGGAGAGGAGGGGCGCGCGCGCGCACACACATACATTTATAAATATATAAACAAACATCGATGCTGCTAAAAAGTGGGTGACACATGCCCCGTGTCCCCCGCTTCTTACGCCAGTGAATGCGTTGATATCTTTAGATAATTTTACTTCTATAAACATCAACAATAAGTATGAGAAATCGACATTGATTAATATATACCTTTCCTGTGGGTTATTAAGAAAACTGAATGAATTAGGTTCGAACATTGTGTAGCTGGCATTGTGAAAATATAGCGCATGATCTATGACGTCTGTTGCCATATCTGTAGTTGACATCGTCACAGACGCGGTGTGTTTTGTCACATTCGATTCAATGCGTTTCATTTTGGATTGGCACCATACTCGCCGAACCCAGACCCAGACCTGGTGTGTTTTGGGCCTTACATAACAGACCATTTCAGAGTTATTATTTCCGATTATTTCCGGGTTTTATTCTTTTGACAACGGGAATCGAGTACATGTCATGTATGTCCAAATCAACATTGAACTCTCACCTGGAAGTGATCTGTGTAGTGAGACCTTAAAGTCTAGTGACCGATTTTGTCAAACTTGGTTTGAAGTCATTTTGATAATTTGGGTCATTTACACCATGAAAAGCTATACTAGAGCCGTGTAACTTATGAACTCTAACCAATACACCAAAAGATAGATGCACCATACCATCCAATAAAACTTCATATCACATTGTTACTCCTTGGTCATGCACACAATAGATGGCCACCAAACAAGCAGCCATTATATGGTAATGTATGACCTTGTTGGTAGTTCTGATATGGGGAACATACAAAGAAGCTAATTATCTAGTTAGTTCATTAAAAATATTAGTTTCCATCAATTGTTGCTATGGGCAACAATTGTTTCATAATGAAGTGTTGAAATCCTGTTTTTTTCTGTATATTTCAGCATGAAGATCCACATATTATTGATGGCAGATACAAATTCTACTTTCATAGTAGAATACTATGTTATATATTCACAATACCATCAAAACTGTTTGTCACTATGACTGTACATTCGAAAACAATCATTATGCACAAAATCACAGAAATTAGGGTGAATTTGGATATTGACCTTGTGACCTTGAATTTTGACCTTTTACAGTGAGAAACTCAGTATTAGACACTCAGATCAATTTATTTATTACATGTAAGAACACTAGAATATACATTTTGACACACACACCCCTAAAAAATAAAAATAAATAAAATTGAGATGTTTGCAATATTTACCCAAATAGGGCCCCCATACACTTGGCTGAAATCCACATCGATGTAATTACCTTTTATAAGGATGCTACACTGGTACATTTTCATTTTGGCTTGCTAAACTTTGCTAAATTTTGGGATAAACAGTAATTTCATGTTTTACATTATGGTCTCACTACACAGATGTCATCTGCCATTGAAACCCATGTTTAACTGCCCAACTTCAATCGAAGATTGCCCATAGAACGGGTTCTCGTTGGCACTAACAACACACACCATTGCGAACATACATTATATAAGCATTTATATTCACTCCAAAATTGTGAACATTTCCGTCTCAGTTTTTTGCTATATGACCGCATCTGGCTGTAGTACCGGTCCGAACAGGTGGTTCATTAACCGATTCACTTCGGCTGTCACTTGCGCTATATACCCATGTCCCAAAAGGTCGATGCACAATATTACAAAATAACATGGGCAAAATACAGCCAGAAGGCTTACCATTAAACATACATATTGTTTTAATTCTTCACCATTTCCTAGAAGTGAATATGTGAACCATAACGTGTGCCACAATTAGGAACTATAGTGGACCGTCATCAATCAACTCTCACCTGGAAGTCATCTGTGTAGTGAGACCTAACGTCAAAAACCAGGCAACGATGTTTGCAGACTAAAAGCTACAGCAGCAGGCCGCCTTTCCGCCTCTAGGGGCAGACAGTTAACTGCTACTAGCTGTTAACAAGAGTTTACCTTTAATAGGAAGCACGGATAGACCAGTGGAGAAAAGGAAAGAAAATCAATGCTAGTTAACGATACACCAGTTGGTGTATTAAACAAGTTTTGGTTTAGGCTTCACGAACTAACTAACAACTAACCCATTGTCATGGACAGACAGCCTAGATAGCTGACAGCGTGCTTGAACCTTAATTGGATATAAGCACGAAAATAAGTTGAAATGAAAATGAATGTTTAGGCTTGGTACGACCCCGACCTAATATCACCTATTAGACAATGTACTAATTGTCTAATAGGTGGATATTAGGTCGGGGTAGCCTAACCAACACAAAATGGGATGGGTATAGTAAAAAAAGAAAAAAAAAAGAATCAAGGCATATACGGTCGTGGTCTAAAATAGGCTACACTCGCGGCGGGGTGTTACAGGTGGCCCTCCTTTAGAAAACAGACAAACTAACACAACCCCCACGCCCACCCCATCAGGGTTGTTTTGTTGTTGTTGTTGAGTGTGTGGTTTTTTGGGTGTTTTTTTTTGGGGGGGTGGGGTTGGTTTTTGGTTGGTGTTTTTTGGGGTTGGTTTGGGGTTTTTTGTTGTTTTATTTGCTATCAGTATAATGTTAGATATTATTAGCTTCTACCAGCACTAACAGAGGCCGCCTTTCCGCCTCTAGGGGCAGACAGTTAACTGCTACTAGCTGTTAACAAGAGTTTACCTTTAATAGGAAGCACGGATAGACCAGTGGAGAAAAGGAAAGGAAAGCAATGCTTGTTAACGATACACCAGTTGGTGTATTAAATAATTTTTGTTTAGGCTTGGTACGACCCCGACCTAATATCCACGTATTAGAC
>NC_054710.1:27057064-27106519 GCF_016097555.1 Gigantopelta aegis
ACACTTGGCAGGGACGACGAATCAAATAGTGTACACAGGAGCTGTCAGACCTGTTATGGAATACAGATCATCAGCCTGGGCAACCGCTGCAAAGACAAACTCCAACAGACTGACAAAGATACAAGGAATGTGCCTTATAACAGGTGGCCTGAAAACCACTCTAATCAGTGCACTGGAACAAACAACAGGACTGCTGCCACTAGACACACAAAGAGAGGAGAAACTCTTAATCATGGTCGAGAAATTAAAGAGGCTTCCATCTCGCCCAGCACATCAACAACTCCAAGAGCGAACAAAAAACCCGTTTAAAACGAAGCAGCATAAATTATCTTGCCAGACAGCTTGGACACAAATACTCTGGTAACCTACCAAGGACACCTGAAGAACGGGAACACTTGATAAATATAGATGATTGGACAACATCATTAAAAGACATGACCATTGTAGAGGATGTTCCAGGAATCACCAGGAAGGGAGAACAGTCAGATGCCATCCTAAAGTCTCTCACACTGGAAATGCTTCAAGACCAGTACAACACCTCACAGTGGACCCATGTCTACACTGATGGCTCAGCTGAAGAGGCAGTAAAGAATGCTGGTAGTGGTGTCCACGTAAGATTTCCTGATGACAAGTAACTTACAGATCATACCCAGCAGGAAAACAGTCAACAAACTTCAGAGCAGAAACAAATGCCCTTCTTCAAGCCACCAGAATCATCAATTTGGAGAATCCACTTCCATCACATGTTGTGTTCCTGACAGATTGCAAATCCCTCACTCAGAGCATACAGTCACCTGAAGAAAACCTAGTAATAACAGTTCAACAGGGACTGGCTGACCTTTATCTACACATGAAAGTTGTAGTCCATTGGGTTCCAGCACACTGTGGTATTGCAGGGAATGAACATGCTGACAGGCTGGCAAAGGAGGGAAGCACAATAGAACAGCCAAATCATCCAATCTCCTTCAGAGAAACAAAAACCATAATTAAGAGAAAGTTCCGATGCACCCACGCTACAACCAAGGATCCAATCCATCATCTGGAAAGATACCAAGAGATAACCATTTTCAGGCTAAGAACCAGCCATCTCAGATCCCATATGTACCGCCTGAAACTGGCAGACACTGATGAATGTCCATGTCAAACAGGACCACAGTCCCCAGAGCACATCCTGCAATTCTGCCCCCTCTACAATGAAGCCAGGATAAAGCACTGGCCGAACTGAGCAACACTGGCTGTCAAGCTTTGGGGTTCACCACAACCAGACCCCAAATCTAAAGCATGATCAACTATAGCTTGAACGCAGAAGACGAAGAAGAAGAAATAGATGATTCCATTTCTCGCAAACAGTGGTCAAGATTCAAGGATTTAGCTCCAGAGACAGACAAGCTCCCAGCGGAAGTACCCGCGCAATTTGCAGAACTACTAAACAACATGAACTTGACAGACTTTTGAGGGCATCAGTGGTGGACAGCACTCACACAACGTATGATAGAGGATATAACTTATTTATTGATTTTTGTGTAGAACTAAAAATAACTGATTACTGGCCACCAAGCCTAGAACAGATAGTACAGTTTGTGGCTTACATGTCAGTTAAGGGTTTGTCTTGTTCCACTGCAAAATCATATCTGGTATGGAAATTGCTAAAAGGTTTCTGGAGGACCAGACCAACCAAAGACACGCGATTGCCAATTTCACTTTGCCTTTTCAAAAAAATATTGCACATACTGCCCATTGTTTGTAAGCATACGTCATTGTAAGACTGACCAATGTGCCAAGGGAACAATGGTGGTGATACGACAAAATAAAGGGGATATATCGGTATTGCAGTGCACAAAGGAATATTTAGCAGTGCAACCAGCAATTGAAAGTGATTTCTTTTGTCATTTTTGGGGGAAACCTCTCACCTGTTACCAATTTTACGGCTGTACTAAGTAGGATCAATAAGACTGGTATTTTTGGAATCAGCACCACGTTTTACATAAAGTAGGCTTATCAAACCTTCCTTACCTAAAATTCTGACTATAGCCATTTACCTCTTAGTCTAATAATGCATAGAAAATACCAAATATTGTAATTATTTTTCTGGGCTATTTAAAAAAAAACGGTAGTACGAATTTCATTATTTAACATCATTAATATTATTTATGTTCGGTATGACAAATGGTAAATTAAATCAGGTTAATAACTTGTTAATAATCAATATTTATACATTTATGGTATGAAAATACTTGTCAATAGTTTTTTAAAATACACATCGCAAAGCAAATTTCAAATAGAAAAACTGTTATCTAACGAACAACTCCTCCAAGCCTTTCACAGGATAAAGTTGCCAACACCCTTGTTTCTCAGCTTGCTGTTCATCTGAAACAGATACAAACTGGCATTGTTATAAACATTCACCACAGTGGTGTGCTCGTTGGGACTTTAAGATGCTGAACATTAGCTATTAGCTAGTGTATAATATTTTCGGCTATTACAGCCTTTTAGTTAACTTACAATGTTTTGCTTAATTATCATTTCTGGCAAATCCAGAATGTTTCTGGTCATACTGGTTTGTAGTAACCCAAAATCAGTCCTTCATATCTGAAGTGTGCGATCGACCTTGATCCCTCAAATGCTCCTTAATTTAATTAAGAAGTGTACAGGGTTGGGTTTTTTTTTTTTTTTTTTTATCATCCGCCTAAAAATATGATAACTGTGCACCTGTCATTGGTTACTGAATAGAAGCTGCTTTAAGCCCAGTTGGCTCTAGTATTTAAAATATATCATTATTTTATTATATACTCTGTCAAAAAAGAAACGCATAGGCGAAATATTCATGGAATTATCTCTTTAATACAAAGTGGCATAATTTCGTTATTTATGATCGTATCACAGTAAAATTTGACATGAGTATGTGACAACGTTCTTGCTATGGACTGATGGCAGTGGAGGCGTTTTCGTCACCAAACAGCGTCACATGAGGGTGCTGAAATCAGTACCTTGTGTGGCCACCAGCAGCAGCAATCATTGCGCGACATCTCCTTGGCATAGACTTAATGAGTCTGAATCCGGGCATGTGGAATCCTAGCCCATTCTTCCTGCAGTGAATGTGACTGTTGCGGAAGCGTCTGAGTCTCCGGGTTACGCTGGCGTACACGTCTGTCCAGTTCGTCCCATAGATATTCAATGGGGTTGAGATCTGGCGATCTTGATGGCCATGGCAGCACATTAATGTTCACATTCTGTAGGAAATCCATTGTTACACATGCCGTATGCAGCCTGGCATTGTCCTGCTGAAAGAGTTCTCTCTGTCAATCCAAAATGGTAAGCATGTGACGTTGAAGAATTTCATCCCGGGAGCGTACAGCTGTCGGATTGCCTTGTACAAACACAAGTTCACTTCTGCCGGTGTATAAGATGGCTCCCCACATCATGACACTCCCTCCACTGAATCTGTCAACTTGGGTGACGCAGTTGTTGGCAAAATGTTCATTGCGGCGTCTGTAAACACGTTGTTCCACACCTGTACATTCGTGCACCAGCGAACACGTAAATGTCGATGTTGTCGTCACAGGGCGGGGCCAACATATGGTCTCCTAGCCCGTAAACTAGCTTCTGAAAGTGGGTTCCGAATGGTTTGTGCAGACACCCTTCTCAAACCAGGTATGCGTCCAGCAGTATTCATTGCTGTGGCAATTCGGTGACGCAAGTGCAGAACCCGGATGTAGTGATCTTGTGCTGCAGTTGTTATGCAAGGCACTTCTGGGCCAGTCTTTAGCTGAATGAAACTGCTGGAACCTGTCCCAGAGACGTGAAATGGTGCTCTGATGGACGTTCATGTGGCATGCGACTGCTGACTGCGATTCACCTAACTGGAGGCGGCCTATTGCAATGTTTCGATTCGGCAGGCTTAGCCTTGGCATCTTGTAACTTGTCTACATCGAAATGGAAATGAGGCATCATTGCGAGCATTGCAGCTTTAAATACCCATCACTACCCCAATCTTTTCCCCGAGTTTCACGTGCATTTGTCAAAATGAGACCATTTCACGCTAATTTCCTGCAATTGTCGCACAACTTGCATTAAATTTGTTTTAGGGTGCATTATTTGGGCATGCTGTCCCATTCCAGGAACATTAACAAACATGGTCATTCAGCAACATTGTACAAAAAACCCCGATATTTTGTAAAATCAAACACTTTTCTTCTTTCCCTATCACCTATGCGTTTCTTTTTTGACAGAGTATATTATTATCATTGATTTTTCAATGTGCACTATTCAAAACCTATTTTTGTCAATATGTCCAAGCTGTACTCTCAGTTTTTTCTATGGAATGCAAATCACTCGCCTGGCGCTTATGAAGAACATCTACATTTTTATGTCACACAAAAAAGGTGTGTACCTCGAAGTAAAAACAACGGAATTGGTAGTGTTCATTAATACAATTATCTATCTTGCTTGCTCATATTTCCGGACGTTTGCTACTAATTCATATTTCCCAATGTTTTGCACATTTGATCTGACCGAAAATAATAAAACAACAGAAAATAGCTTTAATCAAGACTGTCATTGAAACCGTGTTAAATTGCCCAACTTCAAACACCATACACCTTTGTGAACATACATTATATAAGCATATCTAATTATTTTCACTCCCAAATTGCGTCTCAGTTTTTTGCTATACATGTATGCATCTGGCTGTAGTACCGGTCCGAAAAGGTGGTTCATTAACCAGTTCACTCCGGCTGTCTCTTCCGCTATACACCCATGTCCCAAAACGTCAATGCACAATATTACAAAATAACATGGGCAAAATTCAACCAGAAGGCTTACCATTAAAAATACAAACTGTTTTAATTCTTCCCCAATTACTAGAAGTGAATATGTGAACCGCAACATGTCACAGTTAGATACAATTAGCTATATAGTGGACCGCAACCTGTCACAGTTAGGTACAATTAGCTATATAGTGAACCGCAACCTGTCACAGTTAGGTACAATTAGCTATATAGTGGACGGCAACCTGTCACAGTTAGATACAATTAGCCATATACATGTAGTGGACGGCAACCTGTCACAGTTAGATACAATTAGCCATATAGTGGACGGCAACCTGTCACAGTTAGATACAATTAGCTATATAGTGGACTGTGGTGAATGATTTCATTTCATTTCAACTTCTTTATTTTTGTACTTGTATCCAATTACGGTACAAGCACACTGTCCTGGACACACACCTCGGCTATCTGGGCTGTCTGTCCAGGACAGTGGTTTAGTTGTTAGTGAGAAAGAAGAAGGTGTAGTGGTCTTACACCTATGCATTAAGTCGATAAAACTCGCTCTGGGTGGGAGCCGGTACCGGCCTACAAATCCTGTATCTACCAGGCTTATGTCCGATGGCTTAAGCACGACACCACCGAGGCCGGTTAATGAACTCTCACCCAGAAGTGAACTGTGTATTGAGACCTTACCAGTGCTTGGGCTTCCTTTCCTTAAGACTTTTTTTCCTTTTTAAGAAGTGTGGCCGATAAAAGACTGGCATACCACTCTTCAAATGTTTGTACATTCTACAAGAGAAACAGTACAGTACAATACAATAAAATGGAAAAAACGTGAGGTGTTTTCTCTTTTAGGAATACATCACCTGGCCTCAAACAAATGCATATCGATACCTATTTACCGTACCAAGCAAATTAAAAATTTAATGGAATTTAATTTTATTTAGATGAAATTAGCGGTTGAGACTTCACTCGGCAGAGGCGGTGTAAGGAATTTGACATTGGGTTGGCGGAGAGGGTGTGTGTGTGAGGGGTGTCCCCTTCTTGCAGTTGGTGCTGCAGGGGTATTCCTGCTTGAAACATTTTCAAAGATATCTACTTTTGGAGAATATTGTCAGAATATTAAACAGAAAGAACATTAAAATATGTACCAGCATGTACTGTTCACGTGACACCTAGCACACCTAGAATTTTCAAAAGTTGTCAGTCATGATTCCTTATAAACTGCAAACTTGTATTTACTTGCATTTGCAGCTAGCGAATGCAATGTTTGCTAAACTTCCACAATTAGCGATAGTGGGAATTTTTATTTGTTTTAAGAAAAATTAAGACTTAAAAGAAACTACAACCTAAAAACAAAAACAAACAAACAAAATTGCTGAAATAAGCATTTATGTGCTTGCATATAAACTATAAAGTCATCATATGCCATGCACAATGTTTGTGACCATTAAAAAAAAATTTGAGCCTCCAGAGGACTTTAAGTTCTGTAGTTTCACAATATTCCTATGCTACTGCAATCTTGATGATAGTTGCCATTTTGTCAGTAGGATATAAAGTGATTAAACGGTAATAGTTAGGAATATAATGCATCAAGTAAAAAATGTCATGGATGTTATACATGTACTTGTGGCATTGCACATGTTATCGCATTGTCCAATCTCATGTACACATTGATGAAAATGATTTTTATCGGTGAAGTTTACATGTACATTTATTTAATATAACTAAAAACTCTCATTCATAACTGCACCGTTATAAAAAGTGCCTCTTCTAATTTGCAGGAAACAAATAGCGGGTTATATTCCGCAAAATATGGTAGTCTTAATAAAAAAGGAAACCCGCTACATTTTTCCATTAGTAACAAAGGATCTTTTATATACACCATCCCACAGACAAGATAGCACATACCACGACCTTTGATATACCAGTCGGGGTGCACTGGCTGGAATGATAAATAGCCTAAAGGGCCCACAGACGGGGATTGATCCCAGACCAACCGAGCATCAAGATAGTGCTTTTATTATGACTGGGCTACGTTTGTTCCTTTAGTTTTTAAACAAAACATAAATTGCTTGTTTGAGCGTACCCACCTTTATTTTGCAGACGGCCATCGATTTTATGTAAAGGTGGTACATGGGACGCAGCATTTCCTTGCAATCCAGAGGCAGGCTATAAATGTTCAAAGACAAACACATGTAACAGTCAAAAGTCGCAGATACTAGTTTCAACCTCTTAAAGTGGACACAAAGTTCGGTTAATATAAACATTTGGATAAAGTTACAACAGGATGAAACAAGGGTCTGTGATGTTGAAATGGGGACATACCTTTAAATAATAAACTAGAGCTCGTCTCCATAACCTTTGCTTCTCAGACGCATGTGTTTTAAAAAATATGAAAAATACATTTCACAGGGCTCGAACTTAACCCACAGCAAATTTTTTTTAAACAACCGTTGGTGAAATGGCAATTTTGAGCCCCCCACCCCCACCCCTCCAATAACAAATAAACATGACTGAAAGGTTATTTTGCTATATGAAGTCTTTTTCAAATGTACAGAATTGTGTAGGGCTATCCATTTTAGTGTCTACATTTTGCCATCATTCGGGAGCTTTACTGAGACGGAAGTAATTTTTATCACGCGGAACGAGAGTGCAGTCTGTGACACACCTGACCTCAGTCAATTATATCACATAGACAGCAATTGCCATCGGTGCTGTGGTTAAATTCAAGCCCTGAGTTTGTTGTATTAAAAACATCAGGATGACCAGAAACACTTCTGATGTACGGACATGGATGACCTAAACAATAAAATATAATTAATGTCACTAAGGACTATAGATGGGTATAATATAATAGTACATGATTAATAAAAGATAATGGTAACATTATTTCAACATTTGGTTGACAGTTACAGTTTAATTTTTGACAGGCTCAAAATGACTGACATACGTCATTTTGACAGGCACCGCTAAAACAATTATTTCCAGGCCTGCTCAATGTGAAAAAAAACCCATTTACCTTTTTCTCATAGCAATACCCTTCTCCTTCCATGAGTGGTGAAACATATTTATTTACCTTTTTCTCATAGCAATACCCTTCTTCCATGAGTGGTGAAACATATTTATTTACCTTTTTCTCATAGCAATACCCTTCTCCTTCCATGAGTGGTGAAACATATTTATTTACCTTTTTCTCATAGCAATACCCTATTCCTTCCATGAGTGGGGAAACCCTTCTCCTTCCATGAGTGGTGAAACATATTTATTTACCTTTTTCTCATAGCAATACCCTTCTCCTTCCATGAGTGGGGAAACATATTTATTTACCTTTTTCTCATAGCAATACCCTTCTCCTTCCATGAGTGGGGAAACATATTTATTTACCTTTTTCTCATAGCAATACCCTTCTCCTTCCATGAGTGGGGAAACATATTTTTTACATGACATGGTTACACAATTTGCTAAACTTTGGAATCTTTCTTGAATAATATTTTACATTAAAAAAAAACCTTTACCTTCATTACAACCTTTAAATTTAGTTTACTGGCATTTAAACATATATATTGCCATACAATTTGGATGATCTATAAAATCCCCATTCAACAAGAGTAAGCAATTATGTCTTTATTACAGTCAAATATGCCCTAGCTCCTACCTGTATTAAGAGGCCATTTCTCCCAAATCATTTATTATCAAATACCTGTAACTAACATTCTGTGAGTACTGCTAAAGCAATACATGTCCCCTATCAGGCCCAACAAACATTTTTATCTCCTAAATTCAAGGGTCATAAGTCTATGAAATCTCCATGAAAGTTAAACTTGATCTGTAGCATGATAAAGCTATTTACAAAATTGCTGTTCAGTATCTTTTTTTTTTCTTTTTTTTTATGTTTCGGGCACACCCGAACATGCCGGGTACCCCGTTTATTTACAAAACAACGTCACACATTCTGTATACATTAAACGAATTATTTGACGAAATTAACCGGGTCTCATTGAAATAAAATTTAATATATATACAGGTAAAATCAGTTTTGAAACATGAAAAAAAAAAAAAAAAGATATTATTATAATATGTGTGTATGATTTAAAAGTAATAATAATTTTAAACTGGTTAACTTGAAACATCTTCATTTTATAATAACATTTGTAATTCGAAGGCATCCGTGCACGTTGCAAGGATGTCTTCGTAGCACCAATATTTAGGAATTTTTCTCTTCTCTGTGGCTGCTCAACTGCAGCAGAATATTCAGTTTCTAGATGATTTTTGACATAACATTTGAAAAGTGCCATTTCATTACATGGCTCATTTTCTTCTAGCATTTTACGAGAGGCCCAAATTGTTTTAATTACTTTACTCCAAAGAAAAATTCCCAAGTTCCACGCATTATTGCCAACTTTATGTGATATACCAAATACAATTATAAATGCATTTAACTTGAAATTAGATCCAAAACGTTTTTGAAAAAGATATTCCACATCCTTAACAAATTGTTTTGTTTTCGGGCAGTGGGAAAATGCGTGTAAGACAAGCTCAAATTAAATGACATGGGTCATTTTGACAGACACCACCACATTTTGTGCTATCCTGCCTGTGGGAAGCGTAAATAAAAGATCCTTTGCTGCCTGTCGTAAAAGAGTAGCCTATGTGGCGACAGCGGGTTTCCTCTAAAAAACAGTGTTAGAATGACCATATGTTTGATGTCCAATAGCCAATGATAAGATAAAAAATCAATGTGATCTAGTGGCGTCGTTAAATAAAACAAACTTTACTTTACTTTACCAAACAAATTATATCCAGGCATGTAGTGTAGGCTATCGGCCACTGTTAGTGACACAGTTCAGACCAGCTTTACTTGTGGCAGAGAAACAGGAAGCAAGGTTTATGGAGAAATGTACAGCAACTGCATGTGTGAAGGAAACTGAGACACGTACCAGTAGGTGATGTGTGTACAATGGGTGGGGCCAAACAAATGCAATCAATTGAGAAGTTGGCAAGTTTTTAAATATTAACAATGAAAAAGAATCAACAAAATCGAGGAGTGGTCTGGAATCTTATAATCTAATTCACCAACTATTTAGTTACCTGCGGCCTACAGCTGTTAGTAATCCCTCCCATGTTCCATGAATCAGGCACTCCGACATAACAATTATCACCTGCACTCTTTGTGAAACAATTCTCAACTTCAGGCTGCAATGCATAGATGCACTTTTTTCTGTCACATTATATAGTTTCAAGGAAAGTTACACATTGGTACATTTGTGAATACATGGAATAGAGCTAACAAAATAGTGAATATCTAACAGTCTACACTCTTGGATCATTTGTTACAATGAATGTATGACATAGAGTGTTCGTGTGTGAAGGTATGTGAAATATATGTATGGAAATAAAACACAATGTTTATGTTGTAAATAAATCAGCATGTGACTGAAATATAACATACTGTTCATGTTTTAATTCAGTGGAATATATTATCCTCTGTCATTTCTGGCTAAACTATCTTTAAGTCAAAAACATATTTGTTTAAAAAAAGTTAAGTATTAATAAAGGAAGAAAAAACGGAAATCTTGGCTGAATATTTATTTACCTTTTTCTCATAGCAATACCCTTCTCCTTCCATGAGTGGTGAAACATATTTATTTACCTTTTTCTCATAGCAATACCCTTCTCCTTCCATGAGTGGGGAAACATATTTATTTACCTTTTTCTCATAGCAATACCCTTCTCCTTCCATGAGTGGTGAAACATATTTATTTACCTTTTTCTCATAGCAATACCCTTCTCCTTCCATGAGTGGGGAAACATATTTATTTACCTTTTTCTCATAGCAATACCCTTCTCCTTCCATGAGTGGGGAAACATATTTATTTACCTTTTTCTCATAGCAATACCCTTCTCCTTCCATGAGTGGTGAAACATATTTTTTACATGACATGGTTACACAATTTGCTAAACTTTGGAATGTTTCTTGAATAATATTTTACATTAAAAAAAAACCTTTACCTTCATTACAACCTTTAAATTTAGTTTACTGGCATTTAAACATATATATTGCCATACAATTTGGATGATCTATAAATCCCCATTCAACAAGAGTAAGCAATTATGTCTTTATTACAGTCAAATATGCCCTAGCTCCTACCTGTATTAAGAGGCCATTTCTCCCAAATCATTTATTATCAAATACCTGTAACTAACATTCTGTGAGTACTGCTAAAGCAATACATGTCCCCTACCAGGCCCAACAAACATTTTTATCTCCTAAATTCAAGGGTCATAAGTCTATGAAATCTCCATGAAAGTTAAACTTGATCTGTAGCATGATAAAGCTATTTACAAAATTTCTGTTCAGTATTTATTTTTTTTATTTTTTTTTATGTTTTGGGCACACCCGAACATGCCGGGTACCCCGTTTATTTACAAAACAACGTCACACATTCTGTATACATTAAACAAATTATTTGACGAAATTAACCGGGTGTCATTGAAATAAAATTTAATATACATATACAGGTAAAATGAGTTTTGAAACATGAAAAAAAAAGAGAAGATATTATTATAATATGTGTGTATGATTTAAAAGTAATAATAATTTTAAACTGGTTAACTTGAAACATCTTCATTTTATAATAACATTTGTAATTCGAAGGCATCCGTGCACGTTGCAAGGATGTCTTCGTAGCACCAATATTTAGGAATTTTTCTCTTCTCTGTGGCTGCTCAACTGCAGCAGAATATTCAGTTTCTAGATGATTTTTGACATAACATTTGAAAAGTGCCATTTCATTACATGGCTCATTTTCTTCTAGCATTTTACGAGAGGCCCAAATTGTTTTAATTACTTTACTCCAAAGAAAAATTCCCAAGTTCCACGCATTATTGCCAACTTTATGTGATATACCGAATACAATTATAAATGCATTTAACTTGAAATTAGATCCAAAACGTTTTTGAAAAAGATATTCCACATCCTTAACAAATTGTTTTGTTTTCGGGCAGTGGGAAAATGCGTGTAAGACTGTGTCGACGTCATTGCATTCAAGACACACTGGCGAGGACACAATCTTCCAATCACAAAGGTGTTTCCTTACTGCAATGACGTTATGAATTATTTTGTAAATTATATCAAAATCCCAATTTTCAATTAACCCAGAATGAATGGTTTTCCAAACATTTTTCCAAATTAAGTTTTCACCAAACGTTTTTCCCCATTTGGCCTTACACAATATTTTTTTATATGTTTTCGTTAGCATGACCGTATACAAGTCCTTCGTGGTCGCGAACTGTACGTCGGCGAGCGTCTCGTCGGTTTCTAGTAGAAAGATGGCGTCTAACTCACCATGGTCAGGGTCTGCGGTTTGTAGAGTCCGTAGCCATTGTCGAGGGAAATTTTCCTTTATGTCTGTGTAATGTCTGCGAAAAATCGCGCTGGATGTTAAGACATCCAGCTGTCAAAAGTCTTTCGTCCGTATGTCCCAAATGTCCCTAACTAAAATTAATCATGCTCCTATCAGTCTGCTCTTATTCGTGTTTTGTGGTATGTACTTATTGTCGTGTAGAGGTTCGTCCAAGATTTGCTGAACACACTCTGTGTCACGTTTTAAGTGCATGTCCGTCCAAGCTAGTAACATTTGCTTGGAAATGTTCGGCATTGATCTAAAATACTGTTTTCTGTTGATAATGTTACATTTTAAAGCGTGTCTTTCGATATTAAATTTTTTATACTGGCCTAAAAAGTGATTGGCTAGTGATTTCCAAAGCCCATCCCCCTCTAAACTGAGTAGCCGTGTTATGAATTTAATTCTTTGAGCTTTGATTTCTAACTGAACATTTACAACTCCCAACTCTTAGGTAGTTGAAGTTGCTCTCTTGATATAAAATGTTTTCTATAAGACCAAATGAAGTCTGAAATCATTATGTCAATTAATTTGTTTAGCATATATATTTCTGGTAGTTCGATTACGTTTGACAAATACCAAATTCCGCTGGTAGCCAGTGAGTTTACAACAGTTTCTTTACCATATAGTGTTAGTTTTCGTTTACTCCAAATATTTAAAAGTAATTTAATTTTTGCTATTTTTGCTATCAATATTGCTGAAATAAAAACCAAGTATTTTGATTTTTTCATTGGTCCATCTTATATCAAGTGGAGTGTCTTTCTCGTACCTAAGTTTACCCATTAGAAACCCTTGAGTTTTTTCGAGATTGACTTTAGCTCCTGATGCACGTTCATACATTTCTAGAATTAAAAATAATTTCTTTACTGAATTAAAATCTGAAAGTGTTGCGTTTCTGTCATCAGAATATCCTACCCATTTACTTTCTAGACCATCTGGTAATTTAATCCCATTAATTTCCGACTCCACCCGAACAGCTTCCGCTAAAGTTTCTGTGACTAAAATATACAAAAGAGTGCTGATTGGGCAACCCTGTCTGATTCCCCGCGATAGGTTAAAATAGATCGAAGTGTACCCGTTAACTTTAACACAAGATTCAATATTGGTATAACACATTTTTATCATGTTTATAAAGTTAGGCCCAAAGTTAAATTTTCGTAACACTTTAAAAAGAAAATCCCATTCCACCCTGTCATAAGCTTTTGTTTGATCTAATGAAATAATTAAACCTGGAAGATCACTGTAGTTAACAAAATCTATTAAATCCCTTATCAGTGCCGCTCCGTCATGAATGATCCGCCTTTAATACCACATTTTTGGTTTGGATGTATAATATTTGGTAAAATGTCCCGAACTCTCGAGGCCAAAATTTTAGTAATAATTTTGTAATCACAATTTAATAAGGAAATCGGTCACCAGTTTTTTAAGAGTCTTTTGTCGTTCCCCTTCCAAATTAAAACAATGACACCACGGCGCATGTTTACACTTAACTCCCCTTTTTTGAAGCTGTCATTAATAACTTCGACTAAGTCGTTGCCAATTACGCTGAAAAAGGTTCGATAAAACTCTGCCGTCAATCCATCACATCCCGGTGATTTCTCATTGGTAAAGGATTTAATAGCGATTAAAGTTTCCTCAAAAGTTATCTCCCCTTCAATTGAATCCCAGTCTTCGTCAGTTATAGTTTTTGTCAAATTGTTTATCAAATAGTCTTGTGCCAAAGTGTCCGTCTTTTCTGATTGATACAAATGTTTATAAAAATTAGTTTTCTGTTTTAGAATATCTTCTTGTGATTCATTTAATTTCCCGTCGTTTTTGTTCATACTCTCTCATTTTATTCTGTACCCTAATTAATTCTACGTCATTATCCAACTGTTCCTGTTCTGCTAATTGTGTTAAATGCTGTTCAATGTGTTTCAGGTATTTTATGTACCTCTGTTCTGCCCTACGTTTCTCCCTACAATAATCAATAGTTAAAGTTTTAATTCTCTTTTTACCTAAATCCCACCAAATTACACAAAATTTCAGGCATCTTGAGGCATTGCAAAAAAAAAAATTGGAAAAACAAATCTCCTAAGTTCAACGGCCATAACTCTGTCAACAATGGGTAAGTCGTCATAAAAGTCAAACTTAATCTGTAACAGTACATGAAAAAGAAAACTATACACAAACTTTCAGCTTAATATCTCCAGCAATTGTGAAAAAATAATAATCCGAAAAACTATATGTGGGACAGACGGAGGGACAGATGGAGGGAGGGACGGACAGACACACAGGATGTAGATGATACCTATAGTTCCGTCCGGTTGGATCAGTAGGGACTCATAAGCAGATAGTGTGAAAGAAAGAAATGTTTTATTTAACGACACACTCAACACATTTTATTTACGGTTATATGGCATCAGACATATGGTTAAGGACAACACAGATTTGGAGAGGAAACCCGCTGTCGCCACTACATGCACTACTCTTTCCGATTAGCAGCACGGGATCTTTTATTTGCGCTTCCCACAGGCAGGATAGCACAAACCATGGCCTTTGTTGAACCAGTTATGGATCACTGGTCGGTGCAAGTGGTTTGCACCTACCCATTGAGCCTTGCGGAGCACTCACTCAGGGTTTGGAGTCTGTATCTGGATTAAAAATCCCATGTCTCGACTGGGATCCGAACCCAGTACCTACCAGCCTGTAGACCGATGGCCTAAACACGACGCCACTGAAGCCGGTCAGATAGTGTGAAAGAAGTTGAGACAAGTAGTTGATGGTGTGTACAATTCAGAGTCAAGAGAAAGAAGAGAGTCCAAACAATAATAAGTTTGTTTTGTTTAATGACACCACTAGCTCATATTGATTTGTTCATTATCGGCTATTGTATTGACATACAAATATAGTGTGCATGTGTCTCTGTGTGATAGTGTCTCTTAGTCTGTGTGATATAGTATACGTGTGTGTGTCTGTTTGTGTGTGTTTGTGTCTGTGTGTGTGTCTCTCTGTGTGTATGTGTGTCTGTGTGTGTGTCTCTCTGTGTGTGTGTGTGTGTGTGTCTCTGTGTGATAGTGTCTCTTAGTCTGTGTGTGTCTGTGTGTATGTGTGTGTGTCTGTTTGTGTGTGTGTGTCTGTGTGTGTTTGTTTGTGTGTGTGTCTGTGTGTATGTGTGTGTGTCTGTATGTGTGTGTGTGTGTTTGTGTGTGTGTGTGTGTGTGTGTCTCTCTTTGTGTATGTGTGTGTGTGTTTGTGTGTGTGTGTATGTGTCTGTGTGTGTGTGTCTCTGTGTGTGTGTGTGTGTGTGTGTGTGTGTGTGTGTGTGTGTGTGTGTGTGTGTGTTGTGTGATAGCCAAGAGGTTATTTTTAGAAATGACAATTGGTTGTTGACTAGCAGTGTAAATGGTTTAGCTGTTTTCCTTGTGATAAAAGATGGGCGTGATCATTTTGGGTAATTTTCAAACAAGCTGATTTTGTGAAAAATTGAATGGCTAAACCTTTATTCAAATGAAGGTTTTTGTAAGGTTTGATGAACAAAGTTTCCATAAATATATGTGTGATATCTGCCAACTTCCACTTGGGTGTGAACATTGTCAAAAATGCACCCAAAATCATGCAGTTTTGACACATTATGATGAAAGTAACACAAATATTTAACTCAAAATATTTTAAATAAATCCTCTTTAGAATTATGACCCTTTTTTGTAATTTCCTTAAGACTAAAAATACCTGTATCTTTCTTGATTGTTAAATCATAAGTGGGCATTTAGGGTGTCATGGGCTGGTATGCATAAATTTCAGCTGAAGATTCACAAATAACTGTGGTCTGCTACCCAATCGGCGGACTTCATACGCTGTTAGCAGTCTCAGTTAAACAAAGACTGGGACACAAGGCCACAGCGTGTCGTAACCCGTCTCATAAATATAATTAAAAGCAAGTGTTTAATTGAGAATGTTTTTTATTATTATTATTGAGTGGAATTAATGTATATATGTGTTATAATTTATAGCTAAACTATCTTTAATGTTGAAAACCTTTTTTTTTTTTTTTGAAAACAAAAGTATTAATTAATCAAGGAACAAAAAAGGGAAATCTTGCCTGAATATTTATTTACCTTTTCCTTGTGAAAATCCTGGTTTTCCATGTTTATTTTGTCAAGTCCGTGTTTGGAAATTTTTTGTTCATCTTCATCACTGACCTTCACCTCATACTGCAGATCAATTCCACAATTCATGTCATAAATAGGGGTACGAACTGTTACAACTGGCAGATTCAGTTTAAAATATTTCTGGAATGTAGATTAGTTATCTTTGTGAAACATTATGGGTTTTTTACCTTACATGATTACAGAAATTGCTAAACCTTTTCATTATCTCTATTACAACCTTTAAATTTGGATAACCTATGAATTCACATGCCACAAGAGTATGCAATTATAGAGGATACTAAATAAGTGGCAATTTGATACCATTTATCTTACAAGTTATTTAAAAACATATGAAACAAGCGAAAGTGAGTTAGATATGTTTTTTAAATGAGTTCGTTTGATGCGTGGTCGGTCTGGGATTGATCCCCGTCGGTGGGCCCATGGGGCTATTTCTCGCTCCAGCCAATGCACCACGACTGGTATATCAAAGTCCGAGGTATGTGCTATCCTGTCTGTGGGATGGTGCATATAAAAGATCCCTTGCTGCTAATCGAAAAGAGTAGCCCATGAAGTGGCGACAGCGGGTTTCGTCACTCAATATCTGTGTGGTCCATGACCATATGTCTGACGCTATATAACCGTAAATAAAATTTGTCGAGTGCATTGTTAAATAAAATATCCCCATCCTTCCTTGTTGCAGAGAAAGAGGAAGCAAAATGTGTGGTGAGATATACAGAAACTGCATGTGTGAAGGAAGCTGAGACAAGTGATGGTGTTTCCATGTAGAGGAGTCGGAGGAATCTGACAGAAGAGGATCCGAACAAATTTAATCATTGGAGACGTTGGCAAGGTTTTTTTATATTAAAAATAAAAAAGAATAAAGAAAATCAATCAGTGGTCTAGAATATTAAAATTTAATTCACTAAATATTTATTTACCTGCGGTTTCCAGCTATTTGCCGTATCTGCCTTGTTTGATGAAGGTTTCCTAGCAAATTCGGGCTGCAATGTATAAGCACTTATTTCTGTGACGTTAGTTTCAATGAAAGTGTGTGTGTGTGTGTCTGTATATGTGTGTGAGTATGTGTATGTGTGTGTGTGTGTGTATGTGTCTGTATATATATATATGTGTATGTGTGTGTGTATATATATATATGTGTGTGTGTCTGTATGTGTGTGTGTGTGTGTGCGCGCGCGCGCATGCACACACACACACACACACACACACACATATATGTAGTTCTGTTTTATCTTTTTTTAAATCTTGAATTCCAGAAAAATCCTGAACTTGTTCAACTCTCGTGGTGAAGCAAGGTACAATTTGTAGGGTGAAGTACATGAAGTCCCTCTAACTTTATGAGGCAGAAATCTTTAACAGGAAGGAGACATGATTTTTCTATTAAAATAGTTTTAAAAAGCTATTAAAAAACCCCTCATTTTAACCCAATATTATTTTTCTATATCTTTATTTCTATGTTGTGTTTACAGATTTTATTCATTATAGGAAATTTATTGTTAAATTATCTCTGACAAATAACGTGAAATCCCTAATAACAAAACATGTCACAAGTGGTAGTGAGGGGTGGGGTGGGAGTTGGGGCAGGAGGGGGCACTTGCATCTCTAACTCTTTAGATAATACAAATTAATCTATTAGCCTTTCCTGCAGTTGCAGATATTTCCCAACGCCTTTAGGTCAACAATTATGTTTACTAGTATTTATATTTTAAAAAGAAATGAGCTTGTAGTTTTGGTGAACTGATCAGATTACAAATAATTTGTACAAGGACTATTAAGTCTAGTTTAATAATGATTTTAACATTACTGTTGAAGAATACAGCTATTTGTGAAACAGATACCTTATAGTGAAATAATGTTATAGGTTGGGGGGTTTTCAAATGAAAACATAACCCCATACCAACTTAAATAACATTTAAAAAAGGAGAAGTAATCCAGTATAAACCACCATTAAATTACACAGATTAAATGTAATTTTTAACACAGATTGAATGAATGAATCATTTTTAACACATGAATGAATGAATGAATGAATGACCCCAGCACGAAAAATACAATTGGGAATCAAATATGGCAATGCAAACAAATGAATGGAATGAATTATAATTTAACAGCCACCCCCAGCACTGCCATACATCGGCCATTAGGGTGTCAAACTATGGCAATGCAAACATGTACATCTAGCAATGTCCAATCTTGGATTATTTGGCGCATTGAATGTATTACATTGTGTGTGTTTTGTGTTGCTGAGGGCAAGGCCTCCACGAGTGCAAAATATTTGACTCAAGTACTCGAGGATCAAAGTCGACCCAGACCCAGGTACCCAACACTTACATTAGATGATAATGAGACTGAGGAATAAAGTAAAATAGCATTATTCATCTTAATTCCAGCGCTGAACATGGATGCCAAATCATTCCATTGTAATGCATCCCACACATTAGACTTTTGTTTTGACGTCATGTCTCATAGCTCCTTAATGTAACCCGCGGCAACCATATGGCAAAATTACATTAAAAAATGTAATTAAATGAGAGCATTCATCCTTGCATGGGTACTGGAGTCCTATGAATGGACACGAGTCTTGCTCGTGGAGACCCTAGTGGGGGTTGGGGGTCTCTGTGAATGTAATTGTGTTTTATCTTCGGGGCATTGTGCCTGTGCTGCCCCCCCAATCACTGGGCACATTCAAGGCCTGAATGAAGATTTACACCTTGCATTTCATTAAAATACTCAAAAACATGTCACTCGTGGACTGAAATCAGCATCATGTACCTGTATAAAATATTCTCTATTATCCAATTACACCTCTTTTATGGGGGTAATGCAATATATGCCCAATACCTCATTTAACAATGTTTTTTGCTGAATTTACTTTAATGTTTGGTATTCTGTTGCATAGTTAGAACAAACATTGATGGTGATTAATGTAGTTTATCCCAAAATATAATGCTAAGATAAATAATTTGTACCACGCCATTCTTTTTAGTGCCAGTGTCATTTTTTTTACCAAACGGAGTTATGTCCCTTGATTAAAAAAAAAATCTATTTGGGGGGATTTGGAGCAAGATAATGTTTCTTTAAAAAAAAATGTCATCATTTAAAAGGTTAGTTCCATCACTAGTGACGGATCCAGAAAATCCATTGGGGGGGGGGGGGGGGGGGGGGGGCAGTGATATGAGGTAGAATGCCAAGGGAAGTTTGGGGGACGTTTGGAGGGGGATCGTAAAAAAATGAAAATTAATATATAATAAAATTATAACTATCGCAATATTTAGGGCCGTCCCCCACCCCCCCCCCCACCCCAGATCCACCTCTGCACTACATTTAAAACAATCTTAAAATCGTGAAAGTATCTTTGTCCTCCACTTGAAAAAAAATAATCGGGGTTATATTGACAATTTATTGGAAATAAGTACACAGAGCCGGTTTATCCTAGTAGCACATGTAGCACGTGCTAAGGGCCCTGCAGTTATGTGTACATTTATTTAACCCAGGTAATTTTTCCCCTCTCCTGAAGGGTGTTGCAAAATATAACCTGGGAAGAGGGACCCACTGTTATTTGTGCTACAGTCCCCGCAGATCTTTAAACCGGCTCTGTATGTTAATGCTAATGAAAGTATTTTAAAGGCATATTGTCACAGACCACTGACCTATTTAATGGTCTAACAAAGTATTACCTAAACAAACATAATTTGATTTGTTCCTAAATAAACTTTATTAAACCATCTTTATAATCACAATACTCCATTTATTAATGATATTTTGTGAAAATAATTGAATTATGGCAATGGTCCATAATTCAAAAACTAAAATTACCGAGTGGGTTCACATGGATTTCACTCCATCATGGTTCAGTTAAGATGATACAATAGCTAGATTTGGTTTCCAACAATTAATGTAATTTTTATTTATTATCCAATTTTAGAGAAATAAGGTTCTTAAATCCGTGACAGTATGCCTTTAACCCAAATTTTCACTGCCAATTTTTTGCTAAACAGTTATTTCCCCAGAATAGAATTGTTTTCGGTTGTTTGGTTTTTTGTGTGTGTTTTTTTAATAGTTCTTTTAAATGTATTCCATCAGTACACCAACAAAAATTAATTAATAATGATAATAAAATAATCGCTATCATTATTGTCATATTATTTAAAAAGACAGTATCCACGGTCCCTAGCGATATGATTGATACTCGGGGAAAACCCACATATTTGCTACGTAAGATTGCTGTGATTCGGAGTAAAACCATATCTGCTTTCCCTGTGGTTTCTCAGTTCGCAGTTATGTTTGTGTTTGGAAAGATTTGTGTCAGTCCGTTTGTATAAATGGTTTCACTGTTACCTGCTGGGTTTTTTCTTAATATTTTCTCTTCTTTTTCTAAAAGGAATCTTCCGGTATTTTAGGGTTTTATTATCATCGACTACAAGTTTGCTCAAATACAATGAACGAAATAACAATGATATCTCATAGCAACAGACGACGGTCCAACAACCTCATTATCACGTGGTTTTTAATTTCCGAACATACCCGACCACAATATTGGTAAATATATGATGCTACTACATTATGTTAAAACGTCTATTACTGCATATTTTTTATGTAATATTTCACGAATGGTGCAGATGTTCATCTTCATAATAATGACGATATACTGTCGGTGCATTTGTTAAACAAACAAACATTTCTGAATGACGTCACTTTATATCCCTGGAATAATAATGACGTCGTTATGTACAGGTTGGTGTACAGGTGGGTGGGGGCTAACATTGGTACGGTATATGTGTTGGTGAGGAGAAATAGCAGCTTTAAAAACTTGTGTATTGTGTACTTCTGCTGTCAGTGCCACTGTAACATGGTTTCAACTATTGGATCCAATTTAATGAATACAGTTATACAATATTTTAATTTTAATATTACATTTCTTTGTTTAGAAATAATAATGTATATCCATTGTTTATAATATGTAATTTTGATATTTTAAAAATCTTCGTTAGACAAACATGTGACATAGGCTGCAAAGTTTGGAATGTCCGTTAAAGAAATGCAAAACTTTATAAACTTTAAAAACAACATTATTTCACTTGCATTATTTATATATATATATATATATATATATATATATATATATATATATATATATATATGTACTGTACATTATATGCACTCAAAGATACATGTATAGCATTGGTAATGTTCATTCCTTGAACAACTTAATGAGAGGAGAGAGAGGTGGGACCAATGCATTATCCTGGGGACTAGTAACCTTTCTAGGCTACTAGTCCCCCGGGTCAGCGAAACTACTTCTTTATTTCTACCCCTGCAGTTTTTATTTTAATGTGTCCGATATTATATTTTGTCAAGATAAATCACGGAGAAATTTTGATTAAACGATCTCTCTCTCTCTCTCTCTCTCTCTCTCTCTCTCTCTCTCTCTCTCTCTCTCTCTGTGTGTGTGTGTGTGTGTGTGTGTGTGTGTGTGTGTGTGTGTGTGTGTCATCAGGCATAATGTAGCAGTGTATGTTGAACATTTTACTGAAAATAAAACGCCCGTAATGCACCATAGCCACACGGTTCAACAATGTATAATCTGTCACCCCTCCCCCCAACTCAAGCCAGTGACCCCTGCAATGGATGTGCTATGAACAGTCAGCAGAGACCTAGTTGGAACTCGCTTAATATAATGCTGGATCGAGTTCAGTCAGACCGAGCAGAAAAATGTCCATTAGACTAGTTTAAGCGCTTAACAGTAAACCAAATGGCCATGTCGGGAACCAATGAAATAGTTTGCGAACGTTAGCGAAACGTTTGTTGGCTGAAGTTTGGATTGGTAATTTACGTGGATTTTCGATCATGCCCGGTGACACTGAGATTCACATACTTGGTAACAACGATACAGTTACTGTTGTAATATTTAGTTTTATCCAGCAATCACTGTATAGGTCTACATTGGAAAGATATGATGCCTAGGTAAATCTATATTAGTATATTTTCGGTCGCTGACCAAAAATATAGATCACGTGACATGCCCCGAATCGGCTCATTTCAGAGTAGTTGTCAGTAAAGATACTCTTTAAATCATTTGTTGAAGTACAGTAAATACAACTAACTTTAGTTTTGCAATAGCAATACAAAACTTGTATATTTATTTATGAATTAGTTTAGAAACGCTGTTTTAATGTGACAGAATGTAGCTAGCGTCTTACAAATAATGACGTCATGTATCTTGTATGAAGTCATGCGGCAAAAGCCTTGCTAATTTGACAATACTCGATTTGCGTACACAAAACTAAAATAAATAATGATTTTCCGAATATTCCTGTAAGATTGCAGGATAAAAGAAATAACTGGTTACTGTCTTAAGATATCGGCTTTATCCTGCGAAGTTATTCCCTATATATTGTGACGACCGAGCGTCTGAATGTTTTGCGAATGGCTGGTAATAAACGTCCAAATAACTATAGACGGCAAAGATGACACAACAAATTTGTAAAGTTCAATAATTTATTATGTAACAACAAGGGTAAATAGTTTTCCAACAGTCTCAATAAAATGCTTCTTGCACTTCACTATATTATTTGTATATTTGCTATCAACAAGCACTTTCAAGTCATACACATTGACCAATATCATTAAATGTTGCTAAAAACTAACATTGTCTCAGCTATATGTATTCATTAAGGTAAGTAGTATTCAGGTTACCTATTTTATCATTAAACTACATTATGCAACTACACAACTATTTCCATTATAACTACATTTCTATTTACTTATACTCTAACTTCAGATGTGCTAGTTTAATATATTGCTTTATCTTTAATACTACAGTTCACTACACTATCTCTAATACTCTCTCTCACTACTTCCTACTACTTCAGTACTATATTTCTCTACTCAGAGTGGCACTACATCACTCTGTCACTTCGACACTATAATAACGACACAGGGTGGCACTACATCACCCTCAACTACAACTTAAACACTATAAACTACACAGGGTGGCACTACATCACCCTCAACTACTACTTGAACACTATAAACTCAGTAGGGTGGCACTACATCACCCACAACTACTTCAACTATATTTCACTACTTCTATACTATCTTCTCTATACATACACAGTGTGAACAATCTCACTTTTCACTACTTCAGCAATATATTAAACTACACTTTAACTTCTGTTTCAATACTTCTCACTCTTCACTACTTCTATTCTATCTTCTCATATACACCGAGTGAACTATCTCACTTTTCACTACTTCAGCAAAATATTAAACTACACTTAAACTTCTATTTCAATACTTCTCACTCTTCACTACTTCTATTCTATCTTCTCATATACACCGAGTGAACTATCTCACTTTTCATTACTTTAGCAAAATATTAAACTACACTTAAACTTCTATTTCAATACTTCTCACTCTTCACTACTTCTATTCTATCTTCTCATATACAGCTAGTGAACTGTCTCATTTTTCACTACTTCAGCAATATTAAGCTACACTTGAACTTCTATTTCAGTACTTCTAACTCAATAGACTACATATTCCCATCTCAGAATAATACCACTATGTCCAAGACACTTTATCTCAATGTTAACTTTTCACAGTAAATACCATAGCACTTCTGGGCTCTCAGTTTATGATTGAAGGCTATCAACCTATATCTAAATAATAAATTTCTAATTAATTATTATTGCCAAATATAATTATCATGTTTATTAATACTACTTATTAGTGAGAATGGCTGTCTAATCCCAACTCTTTATTTAAAAACCCACAATTTTAGAAAATAAACAAAATGGGTCCCAACCCACCTAATGTAAGGGTAAAGCCAGACTGACGGCCAGCGTTAAACGCTGCCTTTTTATAACTTTTGATAATCAGCGAAAAATTCAGCGTGCTGGTAAAATCAGCTTGCCGAATCAGCGCATTGGGGGGTATTCACGTCTAAAACAACCAAACTCAGCCGGCTGAATTCAGCGTGCTGAATCAGCGAACTAAGACCCGCCCCCTGTTTGGCTGGGTAAGGCTAGTTACGCTAAAAGTACACCCGACTACCCTATTACTGGTGTAAACTAATACCTCAATAAACATATACAGTAAATTCTAATCTCATTCATGTTCCTACAAAAATAATAATTTAAACTTTGGTGTTCCAAAGTTTAGTTATATTTACCGCTAAAATGTGTGACAGCTGTGACCCGGATGTACAATAAATACAATTTTTGAAGGTCACTGTCAACTCGGCCATTACCGCCATTTGCAAATGTGTGAACATATAAACATGATTTATTAAACACTCAGAAGTGACAAGAAACTTCGTGCCACGACATGACATCATTGGAATATGAATTTGGAATGTACACAAGTAATAATTACATCATTTAAAAGGATCGACATTCGCCCAAACGTAATAAACTGGACATAAAAGACTTCGTAAGTTGGCGGTTGGTAATGGTCTCATATCGGAGTTGTGTGAGCGCCAGTTTACAATTATAAAAACAACGTAACTCACAACAGTATTACTTATAAATATACTGGGTTCTCACATTACCCACTGCTTAGATACATTTGCGTCCTCGCAAATAACATAGAAAACACATACTGAGCATTATCAATAATTAATAATTAAAATACATGTGAACACTTTGGCACATTAGATATCAAATATCCAAATAGTTGACTAGCACCATACAATGTTTAAATATAATACTGTCAACCAATAAAAAAAAACAAGAATTGGTTGAACAAATAACTGGTTAAAAAAACAACAAACTGAGTGATATCCAAAACTTAAACCTTTTGTAGCAACCACCAAGCAAAGGGCCGCAACTCTAAACGCATTTTATTATTTTGCCAAAAACGCAACCCCGAATACCTACATGTTGATTACGGCTTTACAGTCATTAACGGCCGACTTAATCGTTAAACATCGGTAGTGTTCGTAAACTAGAATGATGAATAAATTTGTTTACGTGAGTCTAGCACCTTAGTTGCAAATTAAAAGTGGTAAAATTATTTTTCCAAATATAGGTTATCAATTTATAACCCTTTATCAGCCATAAACACCATTTATATGTATATGTTATTATCTGCAGTATTTTAAAGAACCGATTTATGTCGCTAACATAAATTTAAACCACCGTAAGTAAAAGAATTGATTTATTAAAGTAATTATGATTGACCGGGATTTTTATACCAAGGGACATAACTTGAAATTCTCGCCACTAATTTTAAGATTGTTTCTTTCATAGCGCACACAGAATCTCAAACTTGCATACATATTTCTATTATAAACAAGACTGATTGATGCCAAAAATAAAATAAATAAATTGTAAAAAAGATTTAATAAGCATAAATCATTTCCAGTCTAGATTTTGCCTAATATTTGACTAAATACAGTTATGGGCCAAATGTTTTCAGTGTGACAATGGTAAACCAAAAGTATAAATGTAATACATAAACATGACAATTTGGTATATTTACAATGTGAAAATGAAAGACAAGTATGTACTTAAGATATACATTAAATAAAGGTATTGCAATTTGTTCACATATGAATATTTATAGTTCACATTTATTTACCTGTAAATTAATTTTCACCGACAGCCCATAACGACTCCATACTAACGTCTTAACGCAATCTGATTAAAATCAGCTCTATTTGGATCTTTACTTTCCAGTCAGATTGCGTTTAACGTTTAGCTAACAATGTTTATCGTCAGTTCAGTATATTGTCATTAAAATTAAAATGCTAACACTTTGGCAGGAGCAACATATGTAGGCCTACTTTGGCCAGTTTTAAAGCTAATGTCCACTAATAAAGCATAATAAAATTGCACTTTTCAATGCTTTCTTTATGTGATATTAAAAATACTCTACACCAAATAACTGGTTCCCTACCCTGGGTTTCTGCTAGAGGGAACGCAGGTAAAATTACATGCATGTACTCGAAAATTAATGGATATGTTTTGTTTTAATTTTTAGATAGATTATAGTAAGATAATTGCCGTTTAAAATTTGTAAAAGTGCATTAAATAAAATGTCCAATAAAACAACTTTTCAAACCCATAACTACCCAATATATGCCTTTGAATATATTTAGTTGGTATTACGTACCCTCGAATTATGTTCTGGCAGAAAGCCTGCTACCTTTGACAGAGGTTGAAACAATTGGTCGTCTGATTTTTGACTGTTACCATAAAATAATATACTTAATCACTTTTGGCATCTAGCAATTTAAAGCAAAATGTACAATAGTTAGCACTTGCAATCAGCATCATATATTATTTTGTTTTGTTTTACCTGTAATATATTTTCACCAGGACTTCCTTCTTCCTTCATGAATGATTAAAGAAAACAATACTGGATATATTGTAATTATTTTTGTTTTATTCCAATATATAATAACAAATGTGTTTTAATTCAGTATGTGGAGCAAACTAGCTGATACAGTTGGTTTGAAATCATGATTACAAAATCCTAAAGATAAAAGGAACTGGCTCCTAACGTCAGCCTCTACATATTGTCCACATTTGTACAGGCCTCTAGGAACGATATTTGAAGTGTGTGTGTGTGTGGGGATACAAACTAGATTTTCATCTTTATATCATCTTTATTTATGTGGAGTAGTGAAAATTTAAAACATACATTTTTGTCCCTCAAGTGTGGGATGGAGAACAAGCCCCTAGGCCTGCCCCTCACATACCCACCCCACCCCACCCTACCCCACCCCACCCCATCCCATCCCAGTTCCTACGGGCCTGATGTATTTTATATTAATAAATGCAAAGACTACACAATGATATTGTCTATAGGACATATCAGGTGTAAAGTGATTGTCAGTATGTGACAACATTATAATATTTTCCAACATTTCTGTGTTTCTGTGCCCGGCTGTGGACAGTTTTGGCAGAATAGCAACAATTTGCTTAATAATTAAAAATACACAGTTTAACCAAACACATTAAAACTTGGAGGATAACTAGCTAAGATAACACAGAAAAGTGTGCTAATTTTAGTTTTTTGTTAAAGTATTATATCTTGCTTTGGTGAGGAGGGGACGCTTTTTAGCAAATTTGCGAAATTGGCCTCTGGAATATCCATTGACGTGCCATGTTTACATGTACGCTGAACAAGATTTATGATGAAATATTGTTACATTTTGTGTGTTTTTCTTCTAATTAGGTCCATTTGCTTATAGTTTACATTATAAAAGTCATAAAAAAGTATGTTAAAAAAAATGCTTGTTGTATGCTATCTTTTGCATAAGGTTAAAAAATACATATCACTATAGAAAGAAAACATAAAAATTACATGAGATTCCTGTCAAGGTTAGAAAATGGAAATGTCACATCATATTTGGAATGTTACTAATAAATATCCTACTGTATACATATCACTATAATTGTACTCATTGTTATTCTTTGCAACTAACAGACTAATATTTTTCAGAATTATTCATCAACATTACTGTTAAATCAAACCTGAACATTGTGATTATTTGAAACCTTTTGGATCAGTTTGTTACTTTTGGAAGAGAGAAGTGCAATTCTGAAGAATTAATCAAGATTGCAAACAAGTTATTAGACCCTATCAATATTTTTTTTTTAAATAAGTCATTTGTTAATTTTTCCCTAAATATTGAACACAAACGAAATTTATTGGTAAGTCTACAAATTGTTAATGTTTATCTTGAATGGTTCCATCATTTGTTGTAAGGCTGTCACTCGTTTTTCCAGTCTCTTGTCTCATAGTGCATTGTCTCTGGTCTTTGTTTATGTATTTTCCTGTCGGTCTTCTCTCTGTCGTCTGTCTTTTGTCATTTTGTCGTCTGGTGGTCATCGTCATCGTCCATTCGTCTTTTTCTTGCCTCACACTTCTCCATCGCTTCCGTCATTCTTGTCATCACCTCTGTCACCTTCTCTATCCCGTCCACTAGTCTGTTGATTGTCCTGTCCAGTCTCGTCAGTGCCTCTTGAGAAATATATTTACTTCCCCCCGATGATGATGATGTAGATGATGTTGTAGATGGGGTTGGTGATTGCAGTGCTTGTACATCTGTTGGTGGCTCATGTTGTCTGTCGTCGTTGCTGGATGATCCGGTGTTGTGTCTATCTGCGGTTGGTTGTCTGGTGCTGGTTGCTGGGGTGCCTGTTGTGTTACTGTAGGTGTTGGCGTTGGCGTTGGCGTCGTTGTCATCAGGTCGCTGATGTCCAGAAAATCAAAGTCTGTAAATGTTGGTTGTGTCACTGCTGGTTGTGTCTGTGTCATCATTGGTGTTGATGTTGGTATATATGTCTGTGGTGTTGTTCTTGCTTTGTCCGTTATCTTCATCCTTTTCGTCCAGACCTGGTTGCTTTCTTCTGCAGTTAATTTCTCTACATCAACTGCCCGAACTGCATATGGTGATAAGGATTCCTTCAAGTAGGTTGTGACATCAACCTCTTCCCCCGTCTCCTCCATGCGTCTAACTCTGTCCAGGTGGTCAGCATAGACCCATGCGTGTGTCTCCAGTTCCGATTTTGTTGCGCATCTAAAATTGCATAGTGTGCAGTAAAACATAGCCTGGTCAAGTGGCACGTGATTTTTAAAAAAATGGGCCACAACCCTCCTTTTTTCTCCAACGTAGGTAGGACATTTCCCACAATGGTATGCATATCCTCGGACAGCTGCCAGGTTCACTTTAGCTTGCATGTTGAGGTTGGAATAGATGACATGGTTGAAGTAGATAAGACGGATGAAACAGATCAGATAAAACGGATGAAACTGGCGAGATGAAACTGAAAATTTAAAATTGATAACTTAAATACATGTACGATTCTCTTCTCATTATGCCTGGTTTTATATTTTGCTTATTTTCTTACTCATAAATCTGTTTAAACCTTCCTCTTCTTACTTCACTACTTCTTAACTATTTTATTATAACTATTATTTCTTTACTTTAGGACTTGATAATTCATTTAGGCTTTTTAACTTGTTTTTCTGTCTTCTCAGTATTTCATTTTTGTGAGTAACTTGCTAATCCATTTCGGTTTATATAAACTACAGTATGGTTTGAGTTTATTATGATGTACTATCTTTTGTTTCCCCCTGTCATCTAGTTGAATCAAATAATCAAGGACATTAATTTTCTTCATAACAACTTTTGGCCCATCATATGGCATTTGTAGTTTAGGACATATTGGTTCTTTCTTTCTTTGATGATAGTACCACACAAGGTCGCCTGCCTTATATGTGTTCAGTGATTGTTTAACATCATAACATTCTTTTTGTTTTCTAGCCGCTGATTTTAAATGTTGTCTTGCCAAATCATGTGCCAATTGCATTTTTAATTTAAGGTGATCTACGTATTGACCATATGAAGATAGTTGTTTTGCTTCCAAACACGAGTTCAGTAGGAAATCGGATTTCTCTTCCGAGCATGAGCAAGTATGGAGTCATACGAATGCTTTCCTGTGGTGTAGGTCGATATGCAGCAGCAAGGCATCCAAGGTTCAAATCCCAGTCTATCTGACTTCCTCTTATGTATGACCTAATCATTTTTATTAATGTTTTATTGAAATTTTCAACCTGGCCATTACATTGTGGGTTTCTTGGGGAGGTTCTTGTTTTTCTAATTTCTAACATTTTACAAAGTTCTAGAAATATTGTACTTTCATAATTCCTCCCTTGGTCACTATGTATATCTAATGGGCACCCATATCTAGCTATTACTTCATTCAGGATCACCCTTGCTGTTGTTTCTGCAGTTTGATCTGGTACAGCAAACATTTCTACCCATTTGGTGAAGCTATCGGTAACAACCAGAATGTATCTGTTCCCTCTAGGTGTTTTAGGAAGGGGTCCAAGAAAATCTGTACATAGTCTATCAACAGGTGCACCGACTTGCATATTCCTTTTAGTGCTGCAACGATAAACCGGTATACCGGTATATCGCGATGTTTCATCAGCTCGATACGAACCGCGGTACAGTTTTGTGTATCGCGATTTTTACACGTTATTGTTTTCTTGTATCTTATTTGACAAACAAACAGAAAGTGTGCAAATAACCATGCATACCACTCGTCTGTTTACGCGATGACTTTAAATTAGCGATGACACGAAATGGCATCAGGCCTGGGAGATCATATCGAAGTCGATATAGGAAGGAAGGACATGTTTTATTTAATGACGCACTCAATACATTGTATTTACGGTTATATGGCGTCAGACATGGTTAAGGACCACACATATATTGAGAGAGGAAACCCGCTGTCTCCACTTCATGGGCTACTCTTTTCGATTAGCAGCAAGGGATCTTTTATATGCACCATCCAACAGACAGGATAGTACATACTACGGCCTTTGATATATTACACGTTATTGTTTTCTTGTATCTTATTTGACAAACAAACAGAAAGTGTGCAAATAACCATGCATACCACTCGTCTGTTTACGCGATGACTTTAAATTAGCGATGACACGAAATGGCAGCAGGCCTGGGAGATCATATCGAAGTCGATATAGGAAGGAAGGACTTGTTTTATTTAATGACGCACTCAATACATTGTATTTACGGTTATATGGCGTCAGACATGGTTAAGGACCACACATATATTGAGAGAGGAAACCCGCTGTCTCCACTTCATGGGCTACTCTTTTCGATTAGCAGCAAGGGATCTTTTATATGCACCATCCCACAGACAGGATAGTACATACTACGGCCTTTGATATATTACACGTTATTGTTTTCTTGTATCTTATTTGACAAACAAACAGAAAGTGTGCAAATAACCATGCATACCACTCGTCTGTTTACGCGATGACTTTAAATTAGCGATGACACGAAATGGCAGCAGGCCTGGGAGATCATATCGAAGTCGATATAGGAAGGAAGGACATGTTTTATTTAATAACGCACTCAATACATTGTATTTACGGTTATATGGTGTCAGACATGGTTAAGGACCACACATATATTGAGAGAGGAAACCCGCTGTCTCCACTTCATGGGCTACTCTTTTCGATTAGCAGCAAGGGATCTTTTATATGCACCATCCCACAGACAGGATAGTACATACTACGGCCTTTGATATATCAGTCGTGGTGCACTGACTGGAACGAGAAATAGCCCAGTGGGTCCACCGGTGGGGATCGATCCTAGACCGACCGCGCATCAAGCGAACGCTGTACCACTACGCTACGTCCCGCCCCTCGATATAGGTGACCGTCTAGTATGTGGAATATTTGTCACTGTAATGTTGGTTTGTTTTTTTGTATGAGAGCCGGGGGGGGCAAAGAATCCTGTGAAATTTCCTCTTGCTTGGAATTGTGGCTCAAGAGTTATCTCCATGGCACAGAAAACGTGACCCTTTACTCAGACACACCCTCCGGACAGAATAGAAATTCAATAAATTCTGCCATGTTCCTTCTTGTTCTTAAAGGAACGCACTCACCTCGTCAAAATCATTGATCAAAAGTTCATGGAGAGTGGGCACAGTCAGATTGAGGTTGACTGTCCACTCTACTATTGAGAGGAAGGGTCAGACCAATAAAGTCTACACCCCCTTTGATTGGTATGCAATTGCACGCTGCTACCGGCTGGCCCAGCCATATAATGTCACTGAAATGATATACAAAGATTTCATAAATCACAATTTAGAATTTAGAATTCAGTATCCGTAAAATGTTGTGATATTTGTGTTTTTGCACAGTTCTTTACACTGTTTTTGTTTTAAGTCTTGAATTTTTATATTGATGTTGATCATCACTTTATTTATTTGCATTACCATAGTTTGACACCCAATAGCCGATGTATTTTTCGTGCTGGGGTGTCGTTAAACATTCATTCATTCATTGTTAACCGGTGAAAAAGGGGTGTGTGATTATTAAACCAGGAGGTTACCATGGTCAAGTCTGTATGGAACAGGTTGGCACCCAGCATTAGCTGGGAACACCCCTCCATATCATTCATAACTACATATCTTAGTCAGGTGATATGTACTGAATTTAAGATATTGAACATAATTATTTCAATATGGTGGGGGATTTTTACTGGTGGTATATTTTAATGATGGTTTGTAGACAAGAGAATTAGGGTTAAACTAAAATAATTGTATTACATGTCTAATTTTAATGTTTTATTTCAGGTCTAACAATATTATCCAGTTAAATATATTTCAGGTGAATGGTTGGTGTTCAGCATCCACTTGGGGAACAGTTAATTGGGTATGGGAGACCTGTGGGTAAGTAGTAATAGAAGATGTCCCAGGAAGGGGAGTTGGATTTTGGGTAACTGGGAAAAGACCTTATTTTTAAGGGGTCTCTTCTCAGGTAAGTATGTGATACTGAGAAGATAAAACAGGACATAAAATTATATTTTTCCTGGCTGATGCGGACCTTTTCCATCCTTTTGTGAGGGGGAGGGAAGGTATCGGCCATGAAAAATCCTGTCTGATCGTGTGTTCCTTAGGGAGAGTGTCCCAAATTATTTTGTGGGGGAATAATAGTTAATTCTCAATTAACTATTGCTAAGTTGAGGGATAATTATTTGAATTATGACTCTTTTTTATTAAGGATTTAATTAGGAGGCCAACATCATGTAGGGCAAAATATGATGGACCAGTTTTTTGTTAGGTTTGTGTAATATAATGTAATATAGTTGCCTTGGTTGACATTTGCACAAAAGGCTGAGTTGGAATTTAAATGTTCAACTTTTAAGTGTTCAACTTTTAAGTGTTCAACTTTAAGTGCTATCCAAGGAGTAGTTCTTGGTGTTTCATTAATAATATTCCTGGATGTGACTTGAACTGTGCTTAATGCATAACTATAATATTCCTGGATGTGACTTGAACTGTGCTTAATGCATAACTATAATATTCCTGGATGTGACTTGAACTGTGCTTAATGCATAACTATAATATTCCTGGATGTGACTTGAACTGTGCTTAATGCATAACTATAATATTCCTGGATGTGACTTGAACTGTGCTTAATGCATAACTATAATATTCCTGGATGTGACTTGAACTGTGCTTAATGAATAATTAATACTCATGGATATAACTTTAATGGCTTTTCTGGATGCCACCGCCAGATAAGTCAGTATCTTTTTACAAATATGATATGACTGTTTCTTTTGGAGGGTAGTCTTAACCTATAACAACAGGAAACCCTGGATGTTTCCAAAGAACCTGTTTATTCATGGATGTTCATCGAATCCTGGCCCGGGTGAATCCGAGCCAGTAACCGGCAGGTGAAGTGTTGGATATGTTCCCTGGAAATTCGGTAGGTGATCTTCTCTTCTATAAAACGGGGGAGAGTGTGGTGACTATTTTACTATTGCCACATGCTGTAAAACTGACGCTTGACCTGTGCGCAGTACTATTGGCAAACGCTAGACTGGATTATGCACTTCACGGTAAACAAAATGGTTACAGTGGGAACGTTTCAAATACTTCGCGAACGTTAGTGAAACGTTTGCTGGCTGAACTTGGGGCTGGTTTATTGCTTAGTCTGTTGCGCCTGCGCAGATGGGACAGGATTTTTCCAGGAGTAAGTTTAGCCAGCGGTTTGTCGCTAACGCTTGTCTTGGAAGACAGATTTTTACGCAACACATTAAACTGAATGACCATTTCGGGAACCACCAGTCAAAATATGTTTGCAAACGTTTAGCAAAAAACGGCTGGCTGAACGTTGCAATGTTACTTTATTTCCGCTGTTTCATGCGCATACTTCAATTTGCAGACGTTAGACTGTCAGTGAGATGATAAAATAAATGTTTACGTTTGGTGCACTTAATTGTTGGACAATCATGCTTTATGTAGTTATTATAATTGTAGCCTTTGCTCCTGATGTGATTTTTCGCTACTAATATGTAGGCTTACTTTGATTTAATGACAAATGTCGATGCCAGTCAATTCTCTGACCCTTTATTTGTCACAACTGTTAATTACATATTGTAGTCTGAAACGGAAATGAAATGGAATTTACAAAAACATGAAACGGTAAATAGCTTTTTTTTAAAACGGAAAACCACTGAATCATACTTGTTCTAGTCTTGGGCCAACAATTTCACCAACTATATGCATTACAATGCAAGTGGCACTATTTTTAAAAGACGACACAGATTTCGCCTTATAGTGACTGACATGACGAAGTCAGGCTGGTCAAAGCAAAGTTTGGGCTCACTTCGCCCATTCGCGTGATCCCTGGGCTGTTTACAGGAAGAGGGCCCAAGACTCCAGTATATATTGAATTTCTGATATTTTATGCTGCGTAAGTCCAAAGTTCAGTTTTTATAAGTAATATGAGCATGGGGCCTGCAGTAACATCCAGGTACAATAAATGCATAGAAAATTATCAAATGTATATGGATCAGCTAAAATGTAATGTTTAAATTTTATATCAATTAGAAGTTTTTTTCCAGCAGATGTTACTATTATTTTCAGCTGACATTAACCACAAGAAGGAACGTTTGAATGACTACAATAAAGTTATTGATGGAATTAAACTCCCTAATTAAGGCTTCAGGATCTTCCCCAGGAACTAGTCACAGTGAGTGTTACGTGTTACGTTCACCTTTTGTTGTATATAAATTCTTATTCAAAATATATCTTACTTAACTTGTAGCATCGTTTATTGGGGGGTGGGGGTGGGGGTGCATTCACAGTGTTTTTGTGATGTGATTGGATTTTTGTTTTAATTCAATATTATTTTTTGTTATTGGTTGACCTTGGAAGATGGGATTGAACTTTGAAGTACATACTAAAACAAAATACGGAAACTAAAATTAACTAATTATTATCAAGAAAATGTGGTAATAATGGACTGTGCTTGTGCTCCATAGTATATAACATAATACACTGTGCTTACTGTAAACTTGCTGAAAATTATACATTGATCAATTTGTCTATTTTGATGGCCAATACCATGTAGTGTGAGATAATGTAACTATAAACATCCTGAAAGGGTAGTGTTACCAAGATGCTAATACTTGTGATGACTTTAGTCCAGGCATAACTGATTTAGTTTAGCCTGATACAACTGAAGTGTTACTTGTTGGGTGAATTTACAGGTGATGTCACATCAAAGTTTGACTGTGTGTACTGGTATGGAGATTTGAATTTCCGACTAGAGAGAAAGAAATTGGCTGTTGAAGGCATGGTATCACACATAGAGAAACAAGAATTTCCGACTAGAGAGAAAGAAATTGGCTGTTGAAGGCATGGTATCACACATAGAGAAACAAGAATTTCCGACTAGAGAGAAAGAAAGTGGCTGTTAATGGCATGGTATCACACATAGAGGCACAAGAATTTCCGACTAGAGAGAAAGAAATTGGCTGTTGAAGGCATGGTATCACACATAGAGAAACAAGAACTTCCGACTAGAGAGAAAGAAAGTGGCTGTTGATGGCATGGTATCACACACACAGGCACAAGAATTTCCGACTACAGAGAAAGAAAGTGGCTGTTGATGGCATGGTATCACACACACAGGCACAAGAATTTCCGACTACAGAGAAAGAAAGTGGCTGTTGATGGCATGGTATCACACACAGAGGCACAAAAATTTCCGACTACAGAGAAAGAAAGTGGCTGTTGATGGCATGGTATCACACACAGAGGCACAAGAATTTCCGACTACAGAGAAAGAAAGTGGCTGTTGATGGCATGGTATCACACACAGAGGCACAAGAATTTCCGACTACAGAGAAAGAAAGTGGCTGTTGATGGCATGGTATCACACATAGAGGCACAAGAATTTCCGACTAGAGAGAAAGAAAGTGGCTGTTGATGGCATGGTATCATACATAGAGGCACAAGAATTTCCGACTACAGAGAAAGAAATTGGCTGTTGAAGGCATGGTATCATACATAGAGGCACAAGAATTTCCGACTAGAGAGAAAGAAATTGGCTGTTGAAGGCATGGTATCATACATAGAGGCACAAGAATTTCCGACTACAGAGAAAGAAATTGGCTGTTGATGGCATGGTATCATACATAGAGGCACAAGAATTTCCGACTAGAGAGAAAGAAAGTGGCTGTTGATGGCATGGTATCATACACAGAGGCACAAGAATTTCCGACTAGAGAGAAAGAAAGTGGCTGTTGATGGCATGGTATCACACATAGAGGCACAAGAATTTCCGACTAGAGAGAAAGAAAGTGGCTGTTGAAGGCATGGTATCATACATAGAGGCACAAGAATTTCCGACTAGAGAGAAAGAAAGTGGCTGTTGATGGCATGGTATCATACATAGAGGCACAAGAATTTCCGACTAGAGAGAAAGAAAGTGGCTGTTGATGGCATGGTATCACACATAGAGGCACAAGAATTTCCGACTACAGAGAAAGAAATTGGCTGTTGAAGGCATGGTATCATACATAGAGGCACAAGAATTTCCGACTAGAGAGAAAGAAAGTGGCTGTTGAAGGCATGGTATCATACATAGAGGCACAAGAATTTCCGACTACAGAGAAAGAAATTGGCTGTTGATGGCATGGTATCACACATAGAGGCACAAGAATTTCCGACTAGAGAGAAAGAAAGTGGCTGTTGATGGCATGGTATCATACATAGAGGCACAAGAATTTCCGACTACAGAGAAAGAAATTGGCTGTTGATGGCATGGTATCACACATAGAGGCACAAGAATTTCCGACTACAGAGAAAGAAAGTGGCTGTTGAAGGCATGGTATCATACATAGAGGCACAAGAATTTCCGACTAGAGAGAAAGAAATTGGCTGTTGATGGCATGGTATCACACATAGAGAAACAAGAATTTCCGACTACAGAGAAAGAAAGTGGCTGTTGATGGCATGGTATCACACATAGAGAAACAAGAATTTCCGACTAGAGAGAAAGAAAGTGGCTGTTGATGGCATGGTATCATACATAGAGGCACAAGAATTTCCGACTACAGAGAAAGAAAGTGGCTGTTGATGGCATGGTATCATACACAGAGGCACAAGAATTTCCGACTAGAGAGAAAGAAAGTGGCTGTTGATGGCATCGAAGTCGATATAGGAAGGAAGGACATGTTTTATTTAATGACGCACTCAATACATTGTATTTACGGTTATATGGCGTCAGACATGGTTAAGGACCACACATATATTGAGAGAGGAAACCCGCTGTCTCCACTTCATGGGCTACTCTTTTCGATTAGCAGCAAGGGATCTTTTATATGCACCATCCCACAGACAGGATAGTACATACTACGGCCTTTGATATATTACACGTTATTGTTTTCTTGTATCTTATTTGACAAACAAACAGAAAGTGTGCAAATAACCATGCATACCACTCGTCTGTTTACGCGATGACTTTAAATTAGCGATGACACGAAATGGCAGCAGGCCTGGGAGATCATATCGAAGTCGATATAGGAAGGAAGGACATGTTTTATTTAATGACGCACTCAATACATTGTATTTACGGTTATATGGTGTCAGACATGGTTAAGGACCACACATATATTGAGAGAGGAAACCCGCTGTCTCCACTTCATGGGCTACTCTTTTCGATTAGCAGCAAGGGATCTTTTATATGCACCATCCCACAGACAGGATAGTACATACTACGGCCTTTGATATATCAGTCGTGGTGCACTGACTGGAACGAGAAATAGCCCAGTGGGTCCACCGGTGGGGATCGATCCTAGACCGACCGTGCATCAAGCGAACGCTGTACCACTACGCTACGTCCCGCTCCTCGATATAGGTGACCGTCTAGTATGTGGAATATTTGTCACTGTAATGTTGGTTTGTTTTTTTGTATGAGAGCCGGGGGGGGGGGGCAAAGAATCCTGTGAAATTTCCTCTTGCTTGGAATTGTGGCTCAAGAGTTATCTCCATGGCACAGAAAACGTGACCCTTTACTCAGACACACCCTCCGGACAGAATAGAAATTCAATAAATTCTGCCATGTTCCTTCTTGTTCTTAAAGGAACGCACTCACCTCGTCAAAATCATTGATCAAAAGTTCATGGAGAGTGGGCACAGTCAGATTGAGGTTGACTGTCCACTCTACTATTGAGAGGAAGGGTCAGACCAATAAAGTCTACACCCCCTTTGATTGGTATGCAATTGCACGCTGCTACCGGCTGGCCCAGCCATATAATGTCACTGAAATGATATACAAAGATTTCATAAATCACAAAGAAGCCAGTACAAAAATGATGAAAAACAAAACAATGTATGATGATGACTGGAAGATCAAATGGACAAAACTCAAATGGATATGGCACACATGGGAAGATATGTCAGTTATCTTTGTCAAAGAGCGTTTAGATGATCCCTTCATCAGGGTGCCCTTGTCTTTGGCAAAGACAACAAAGACCAAGGGAGGAGGAGCAGCAGAAGTCCCTAACTTGTACAAGGCCCCATTGCCCATGGAAGCTTTGAAGCATAAGGATCTAATAGTTATTGCCAAGGACATCCCTGAAGACCGTAGCAAGGAAAGCGAAGCCTAGCTAGACCTGACAACGAAGATGGCTGACAGATCTTCTTTTAAAGTCAGTTAGGTTGTGGCAGTACTTAAGTTGTTTCAATAGTTATGACTGTTAGGACTGGTACTGGTCTGCCATTGTCCTCTTTTATGATCTGCTGTTATTTGTTTTGTTGCATATTAAAGATGAGTTGTCATGCACAAGAACCATGATTGTCTGATGTTTATGAGCCTTGAAAGAACTACAGTGCACTAGATAATATCCATTGCATGATTATCTTTATAATAATGATCTACAGAATAGCCAAAAGGGTGTAAGTCATTTTAATGCATGCTGTATGGGTATGTATCCGGCCTGGAACCAGAAGGGTGTAAGTGAAAAACCTTGAATATCACAGTAATTAAGACTAAATGATGCTATACAGTAGTGTAGGTGGTGTTCCTTTACCCTAATACCCACTGAAATCAAACGATATTCCACATAAAACTTGTGTCTAGGTGAGAAACAGTTTTTGGCCCTTTTCTTCTTTATGTGCTACCGAAACTTAAACCCTTTTGGTTCTGAAGCAACGATATATCGCAATACATACTGCAATACGGTTTGTCGTATCGCAGTATATCGCAATACGGTTTTGATCGTATTGTTGCACCCCTACCGTCTTCGTTGGCTTAGATTTTTCATCTGACATGGGGACGTGGAGGGCCCAGGAATTGTTGATGAAGGCAATCCTGGAGGCCAGCAGGCCGTCCACGCCTGTAGTGGCGAGTTTTGGGGGGGGGGGGGGGGGGAGAGTTGGGAGTCGTGGCCCTCTAGCGGCCGGTCTCCTCCTCCTCCAGGAGAAGTGCCCCCCCAGTCACAACAAGTACACCTAACCTCCTTTGATGGGGGGGGGGGGGGTGCCAGGCGGTTAAGGATGCCTACAGGCTGTTCCCGGAGGCCTATTTTGGGGTCTCCGGGAAGGTGTTTGCAATGGACGGGGAACAACGCCAGGCAGTGGCGCTTATCCCCGTCGATCGTCTCCTCCTGGAAACAAATGCCCCTCACCTCATACTGAGGGGCCAAGGTCCAAGCGGCCCGAGTTACCTCGGCGAGGTGGCAGCTGAGGTGGCCAGGGTTCGCAACACATCCCTGGAGGCAGTACTGCAGAGCACTGTTTCCAACGCCCGGTGGTTGTACGGGCTTGTTAACCGGTACCCCTGCGTGTGCTGTAACCTCACCGTGGTGCAGGGGTGTAACATTCTCTTTGAGAATGGACAATACAGCACAAAATTGAGGTTTTGAGTAGAATTCAGTATCCGTACAATGTTGTGATATTTGTGTTTTTGCACAGTTCTTTACACTGTTTTTGTTTTAAGTCTTGAATTTTTATATTGATGTTGATCATCACTTTATTTATTTGCATTACCATAGTTTGACACCCAATAGCCGATGTATTTTTCGTGCTGGAGTGTCATTAAACATTCATTCATTCATTGTTAACCGGTGAAAAAGGGGTGTGTGATTATTAAACCAGGAGGTTACCATGGTCAAGTCTGTATGGAACAGGTTGGCACCCAGCATTAGCTGGGAACACCCCTCCATATCATTCATAACTACATATCTTAGTCAGGTGATATGTACTGAATTTAAGATATTGAACATAATTATTTCAATATGGTGGGGGATTTTTACTGGTGGTATATTTTAATGATGGTTTGTAGAGAATTAGGGTTAAACTAAAATAATTGTATTACATGTCTAATTTTAATGTTTTATTTCAGGTCTAACAATATTATCCAGTTAAATATATTTCAGGTGAATGGTTGGTGTTCAGCATCCACTTGGGGAACAGTTAATTGGGTATGGGAGACCTGTGGGTAAGTAGTAATAGAAGATGTCCCAGGAAGGGGGGTTGGATTTTGGGTAACTGGGAAAAGACCTTATTTTTAAGGGGTCTCTTCTCAGGTAAGTATGTGATACTGAGAAGATAAAACAGGACATAAAATTATATTTTTCCTGGATGATGCGGACCTTTTCCATCCTTTTTTGAGGGGGAGGGAAGGTATCGGCCATGAAAAATCCTGTCTGATCGTGTGTTCCTTAGGGAGAGGGTCCCAAATTATTTTGTGGGGGAATAATAGTTAATTCTCAATTAACTATTGCTAAGTTGAGGGATAATTATTTGAATTATGACTCTTTTTTATTAAGGATTTAATTAGGAGGCCAACATCATGTAGGGCAAAATATGATGGACCAGTTTTTTGTTAGGTTTGTGTAATATAATGTAATATAGTTGCCTTGGTTGACATTTGCACAAAAGGCTGAGTTGGAATTTAAATGTTCAACTTTAAGTGTTCAACTTTAAGTGTTATTCAAGGAGTAGTTCTTGGTGTTTCATTAATAATATTCCTGGATGTGACTTGAACTGTGCTTAATGCATAACTATAATATTCCTGGATGTGACTTGAACTGTGCTTAATGCATAACTATAATATTCCTGGATGTGACTTTAACTGTGCTTAATGCATAACTATAATATTCCTGGATGTGACTTGAACTGTGCTTAATGCATAACTTTAATATTCATGGATGTGACTTGAACTATGCTCAATGAATAATTAATACTCATGGATATAACTTTAATGGCTTTTCTGGATGCCACCGCCAGATAAATCAGTATCTTTTTACAAATATGATATGACTGTTTCTTTTGGAGGGTAGTCTTAACCTATAACAACAGGAAACCCTGGATGTTTCCAAAGAACCTGTTTATTCATGGATGTTCATCGAATCCTGGCCCGGGTGAATCCGAGCCAGTAACCGGCAGGTGAAGTGTTGGATATGTTCCCTGGAAATTCGGTAGGTGATCTTCTCTTCTATAAAACGGGGGAGAGTGTGGTGACTATTTTACTATTGCCACATGCTGTAAAACTGACGCTTGACCTGTGCGCAGTACTATTGGCAAACACTAGACTGGATTATGCACTTCACGGTAAACCAAATGGTCACATTGGGAACCAGTCAAATACTTCGCGAACGTTAGTGAAACGTTTGCTGGCTGAACTTGGGGCTGGTTTATTGCTTAGTCTGTTGCGCCTGCGCAGATGGGACAGGATTTTTCCAGGAGTAAGTTTAGCCAGCGGTTTGTCGCTAACGCTTGTCTTGGAAGACAGATTTTTACGCAACACATTAAACTGAATGACCATTTCGGGAACCAACAGTCAAAATATGTTTGCAAACGTTTAGCAAAAAACGGCTGGCTGAACGTTGCAATGTTACTTTATTTCCGCTGTTTCATGCGCATACTTCAATTTGCAGACGTTAGACTGTCAGTGAGATGATAAAATAAATGTTTACGTTTGGTGCACTTAATTGTTGGACAATCATGCTTTATGTAGTTATTATAATTGTAGCCTTTGCTCCTGATGTGATTTTTCGCTACTAATATGTAGGCTTACTTTGATTTAATGACAAATGTCGACGCCAGTCAATTCTCTGACCCTTTATTTGTCACAACTGTTAATTACATATTGTAGTCTGAAACGGAAATGAAATGGAATTTACAAAAACATGAAACGGTAAATAGCTTTTTTTTTAAACGGAAAACCACTGAGTCATACTTGTTCTAGTCTTGGGCCAACAATTTCACCAACTATATGCATTACAATGCAAGTGGCACTATTTTTAAAAGACGACACAGATTTTGCCTTATAGTGACTGACATGACGAAGTCAAGCTGGTCAAAGCAAAGTTTGGGCTCACTTCGCCCATTCGCGTGATCCCTGGGCTGTTTACAGGAAGAGGGCCCAAGACTCCAGTATATATTGAATTTCTGATATTTTATGCTGCGCAAGTCCAAAGTTCAGTTTTTATAAGTAATATGAGCATGGGGCCTGCAGTAACATCCAGGTACAATAAATGCGTAGAAAATTATCAAATGTATATGGATCAGCTAAAATGTAATGTTTAAATTTTATATCAATGTTATATTTAGAAGTTTTTTTCCAGCAGATGTTACTATTATTTTCAGCTGACATTAACCACAAGAAGGAACGTTTGAATGACTACAATAAAGTTATTGATGGAATTAAACTCCCTAATTAAGGCTTCAGGATCTTCCCCAGGAACTAGTCACAGTGAGTGTTATGTGTTACGTTCACCTTTTGTTGTATGTAAATTCTTATTCAAAATATATCTTACTTAACTTGTAGCATCGTTTATTGGGGGGGGGGGGGGGGGGGGTGGGGGGGTGCATTCACAGTGTTTTTGTGATGTGATTGGATTTTTGTTTTAATTCAATATTATTTTTTGTTATTGGTTGACCTTGGAAGATGGGATTGAACTTTGAAGTACATACTAAAACAAAATACGGAAACTAAAATTAACTAATTATTATCAAGAAAATGTGGTAATAATGGACTGTGCTTGTGCTCCATAGTATATAACATAATACACTGTGCTTACTGTAAACTTGCTGAAAATTATACATTGATCAATTTGTCTATTTTGATGGCCAATACCATGTAGTGTGAGATAATGTAACTATAAACATCCTGAAAGGGTAGTGTTACCAAGATGCTGATACTTGTGATGACTTTAGTCCAGGCATAACTGATTTAGTTTAGCCTGATACAACTGAAGTGTTACTTGTTGGGTGAATTTACAGGTGATGTCACATCAAAGTTTGACTGTGTGTACTGGTATGGAGATTTGAATTTCCGACTAGAGAGAAAGAAATTGGCTGTTGAAGGCATGGTATCACACATAGAGAAACAAGAATTTCCGACTAGAGAGAAAGAAATTGGCTGTTGAAGGCATGCACAAGAATCCACTACAGAGAGAAAGTGGCTGTTGAAAGAATTTCACAAGAACTACTAGAGAAAGAAAGTGGCTGTTGAAGGCATGGTATCACACACAGAGGCACAAGAATTTCCGACTACAGAGAAAGAAATTGGCTGTGGCTGTATCACACACAGAGGCACAAGAATTTGAGAGGCATGGTATCACACACAGAGGCACAAGAATTTCCGACTACAGAGAAAGAAAGTGGCTGTTGATGGCATGGTATCACACATAGAGGCACAAGAATTTCCGACTACAGAGAAAGAAATTGGCTGTTGATGGCATGGTATCATACATAGAGGCACAAGAATTTCCGACTAGAGAGAAAGAAAGTGGCTGTTGAAGGCATGGTATCACACACACAGGCACAAGAATTTCCGACTAGAGAGAAAGAAAGTGGCTGTTGAAGGCATGGTATCACACATACAGGCACAAGAATTTCCGACTAGAGAGAAAGAAAGTGGCTGTTGAAGGCATGGTATCACACATAGAGACACAAGAATTTCCGACTAGAGAGAAAGAAAGTGGCTGTTGAAGGCATGGTATCATACACAGAGGCACAAGAATTTCCGACTAGAGAGAAAGAAAGTGGCTGTTGATGGCATGGTATCACACACACAGAAACAAGAATTTCCGACTACAGAGAAAGAAAGTGGCTGTTGATGGCATGGTATCATACATAGAGGCACAAGAATTTCCAAACTTTGAGACTGATTGTTGAAGGTAACTATTAATATTATACATTGTTTAAGTTGGTGGTGTGTGTGTGTGTGTGTGTGTCCGTGTGTGTGTCCGTGATAGGGTGTGTATGGACCTGTGTAAACATGATTCATTTGTTGAGTATTCTTAACTAAACATTGTTGTTTAGTGATGTGTTAAGTAAAGGAGTAAAGGAACACATGGTAAAATGTTGACAGTAATTTCCATTTCTCAAGATCAAGTGGTTTGGATTTTGTTTTGGTCCCAAGTCATTTTGATTTGTGTAATAGAAAGCCTTCAGTTTATACCCAATGTTGTCATAGAGTAATGATTGTTTCTTGTATTTCTCACTAGTGTCATCAAATGTCTGCTTGTAATGCTAGAGCCACACAATGAGACTTTAAAAACAAATTGTCTTCATTCATTGCAGATAAAATATTCCAGGGCTGCCAGGAAGGCAGAATAAATTTCCGTCCAACCTACAAGTTTGATGTAAACATGGACACCTACGACACATCATACAAAAACAGAATTCCTTCCTAGACTGTTAGTGCATTTTTCTTTAGTTAAAAGCATGAGGTTCATCGTGATGCAGTGTTATAATATCAGAATTGTTCATTTCTGTCATCAAAGGTTTTTTGGTTAGTGATGGGTGTAATGTATGCATAAAATTGTGTTTCATTGTGATATATGATAATTCATTGTAGATAACAATAGTTTGAGTGGAATTGTTTTCATTATTTTTTTGGTGAATATTTCCTTTCGTATGAACAAAAATTTAATTGCATACTATACCTTTTAGACATCAGTTGCAATTACAAATAAAATTATTTAAAAAACAAACTGTTATCTTGTGCAACTGTGTTTAACTTAAAAAAAAGTATTGGCACTCTCATTTTCAAATCAGAAAAGTATTAATATTCTTAATTTTGTTTATTTAAATATTTTTATGAAAACCAGTTGAATAAAATAGATAATATTGAAATTATTATTCCAGGATCGTATTTTGTTCTGCTGCAAGAAAAAGGATACAATCTCATGTGTCCATTATGATGCTGTGACCAGTGTTAAGGTGTCCGACCACAAACCAGTGTTTTCCTGTGTTTCAGATAGTAATCAAGCCTGGCAAGAACACATAAGTATTGCATGGAATTTTATTTTAAAACAACCTAGTATATAGTTAACTTGACAGTTTAATAAAAATAAAACTAATTAATCCAATGTCATGACTCTTTACTTTTGTATGAAAAAATACAGTCTTTGGCTGTTACTGGTAGAAACTTTGTAGTAAGTAACTTTAAATATGTAGTAGTGAGGTCAAATAACTTAAGTTAGTAAATTACCTTCACCAGCCCAGAGACAAATGGAAAAATGTTTGGTGATTGTAATGGTTTTGTACATAAATTATACAAAACTGTATTCAGAACAGTTTTGCTAAATGCATTGAGAATAAAAAATTAATATTTTTCAGTTTCAGTTTGGCACCTGGTCATTTTGCCGAGCAGTGTACACAGAAGGTAAGGATCTATTTTAGTACTTGCATGCTTAGCATTTTTATGATTTGTTTTCTCATTGGTCAGACTGATCAGAATTGAAACACAGCAAATCTGCAATGCTTTAATCTTTTAAACTGGAGGATCCATCATAAATTACAATAAAAAAAAATATAAAAAAATGTTTTATTTAACGACGCACTCAACACATTTTATTTACAGTTATATGGCATCAGACATATGGTTAAGGACCACACAGATTTTGAGAGGAAACCTGCTGTCGCCACTACATGGGCTACTCTTTCCGATTAGCAGCAAGGGATCTTTTATTTGCGCTTCCCACAGGCAGGATAGCACAAACCATGGCCTTTGTTGAACCAGTTATGGATCACTGGTCAGTGCAAGTGGTTTACACCTACCCATTGAGCCTTGCGGAGCACTCACGCAGGGTTTGGAGTCGGTATCTGGATTAAAAATCCCATGCCTCGACTGGGATCCGAACCCAGTACCTACCAGCCTGTAGACCGATGGCCTATCCACGACGCCACTGAGGCCGGTAAATTACAATTATGTCTTGTTAATGGTTTCATCTCTCTCCATCTGTCTGTCTCTCCCTTATGTAGTTTTCTGAACTTTTTTGTGTGTATAGCGTTAAAGATCATGTTTGAATTTCATAGCGATAACCCATTTGAACAGAATTATGGCCTTTGAACTTAGGCGATAAACATTTTTATTTTTTGGACTTTTTTAAATTTGTATATTTCGAAATTTCTGAAATTTTGTGGTTAGCTTTATCATGTACTATTACAGATAAAGTTTGATTTCACTGGCGATTTACCCATTTTTCACAGTCATGGCCCTTGAACTTGGAAGATCTGTAGGGCACATGTATTGTTTTAGCAGTGCTCTTACAATGCTTATCCCTTATTGTTTTCAAAGAAAAGTGAAATATATAGATTAGAAATGCTGTTCATTTGCAGGCATTTCCAGTATACTAAGATTGAGACAATTTTTAAGTGCCAAGGAGAGTTGAAAATTACATTCCTTAAAATGTCATTGAGGGGGCAGAATTGCACTCCTCCAAATAATAATTATTGATCCACAGTAGTCTTACTAGTAAATATTCCACAAATAGTTTCTTTATAGCTGTATCATAAGTATTTTTTAAATCATGACTATTTTTCAAAAGTTAAAAGTGCAGTTTGTTGAAATAGGGGCACAGTGTTTTTCACCCCTCAGATTGAAATGGTGGGTATGCATTGGCAGACTCATGCTCACTCCCTCAAAAACTAAACATACCATTCCACTTGTTATCCATATTTTGTGACGGGGAACTGATAAGTAACACAACAAAGTTCTTCAGTTCATTAGTCATATTAGCTACTTTGTAACTGTATTGGATGTTAAAATACTTTATTTAAACAAAAATCATATTCCTGCTGTTTTTTTCTTTGCTAGCAAACAAGAGACGAGCAAGTAACATGATGGAGAACAAGCAACTCGACACCAGACACAGTGCTTTGTGTTCCATACAATGACAATAAAAACGACAGCTAAAATTGTATCACAGTTTTAGATGAATCCTGCATCAGATAACCTTGAAACAGTGTCAGTTATGGGCAGCTGTTTTTGTAATGTCTGTCAAAATATATTTAATGACACCCAAACACTTGAAAAACAAACCAAACCCCAGGAATATACTATGTAGTTAGAGGCCTTTCTTGATTATCAGTATTTTCACAAACATATAAAGCATAATCATTTTTTTGCTACATTTTGTTTTTAAGGTGTAGACTTGTATTATACCCCTCCTCTCCACATTTGGTTTGTACTTGTAAAAATATTGATAATATTTGTGAACAGTCTCTTCGTTAAAATTGCATATTAGTGCTTAAATCTACAAAACCAATAAATGTACATTAACAGATAGCGACAGACGTATCCTGCAGCCATCAGTTGTGTTGGCAGGTAATGATGATTGATCAAAGTAAAGTGATAAACTGCTACAAGTAAATCATTCCATGGTGAATTCTACTTATCATGCCCTATTGCATTCATCATTCTTACTTTCACAGTGTAACCGCAACATCCTACATGTTAAAGGAACGCTAAATTAAGGCTTTTTGACTGCTACATACTTTCATCTAATAGATGTTTTCTATATCAATTTTAAAAAATTGCATATTTAATTAAATGACACTTTCGCTATTTAGTAGATGCAACCATTGTTTTAACGTTTAACATTGAATGCCACCTTGTGAGCAGGCATTGTATTAGTTCTGTGATGTCTACATCACCTTGTCTGTCAGTCAAGACTGGTCAGTATAGTTTGGTCCCAGTGTTTTTCTGACAACAAACACTTCGATTTCAGACTGCATAAATGAACAGTGGGGAGACATTTTCTTTAATTTGGGTTGACTTTTTTTTTAAATACAGTAGAATCTCATTGGCTCGAACACTGTCGGTGCATCAAAGTCTGTTCGACCCATCGGGTAGTTCGAACCACGCATTCAGCCGTTGTCGGGTGCTTGTGTAACACAACAATCAATCGGACAACCTCGCATGTTTCCGTAAAACCTGCTTGGGCGAGATGATCGGATTGACTCATGAATTGATTGGTGTTACTTGCAAGGTTCATTCATCTAACGATTACCGCATTACAATTGCAAGATAATTAACGACAGGTGCTAAATAAACAACACGATAAGCGTGAAAGGGTCGACGAAAAAATTATACATAAATTATTTTTTATATTTCTTCGGATAAACGTAGCCGTTCGAGCTAAATATGTTTAATTTTACAGTTCGGACTAATAAACTGGTTCGAGAGAAAGCTTCTGTTCGACCCCAGGGGTATTCGACCAATCAGCACCAAAATAAAGGGGTTTAATAGAGAGAAAAATCGGGACTTTGCTCTTGGTTCGAGAATACCGGTAGGTTCGACCGTAGGGCGTTCGAGCCATTGAGATTCTACTGTACGTATATTGATGTAGGAACTTTGGATTGGCATCTCCATAAAATAGTAATAAATTCTGGTCAAGCACTTTTTTATTTTTAAATACATATATTGATGTATGAACATTTGATAGGCATTTTTCCAACAAAGAATGCTTATTTTTCATAATACTCCTGCTTTAACCTATTCTTCTCTGTATACAGCCTGTTGCAGTGGCATCCCCATAGTGCTCACTTGGCATGCTTATAATACTCCTGCTTTAACCTATTCTTCTCTGTATACAGGCTGTTGCAGTGGCATCCCCATAGTGCTCACTTGGCATGCTTATAATACTCCTGCTTTAACCTGTTCTTCTCTGTATACAGGCTGTTGCAGTGGCATCCCCATAGTGCTCACTTGGCATGCTTATAATACTCCTGCTTTAACCTGTTCTTCTCTGTATACAGGCTGTTGCAGTGGCATCCCCATAGTGCTCACTTGGCATGCTTATAATACTCCTGCTTTAACCTGTTCTTCTCTGTATACAGGCTGTTGCAGTGGCATCCCCATAGTGCTCACTTGGCATGCTTATAATACTCCTGCTTTAACCTATTCTTCTCTGTATACAGGCTGTTGCAGTGGCATCCCCATAGTGCTCACTTGGCATGCTTATAATACTCCTGCTTTAACCTATTCTTCTCTGTATACAGCCTGTTGCAGTGGCATCCCCATAGTGCTCACTTGGCATGCTTA
>NC_054710.1:27106719-27129277 GCF_016097555.1 Gigantopelta aegis
TTTACAGATCTCGCTGTTTATTGTGAGCTATGGTCCCAAATGATGCATTTACAGATCTCGCTGTTTATTGTGAGCTATGGTCCCAAATGACGCATTTACAGATCTCACAGTTTATTGTGAGCTATGGTCCCAAATGATGCATTTACAGATCTCACAGTTTATTGTGAGCTATGGTCCCAAATGACGCATTTACAGATCTCGCGGTTTATTGTGAGCTATGGTCCCAAATGACGCATTTACAGATCTCGCGGTTTATTGTGAGCTATCACTTGTTCCTGATGATTCACTCCTCTGAGACTATAGTTCAAGTAGAGTGATTTTCAGCTCCCATTATCATGTGAATTTATATGGTATCAGGGACGAGGCGTAGCCCAGTGGTAAAGCGCTCGGTTGATGCACGGCCGGTTTGGGATCGATCAACACCAGTGGGCCCATTGCGCTATTTCTCGCTCCAGCCAGTGCACCACGTTGTTAAATAAAACACTTCCTTCCTTATATGGTATCAATATGGTAATAGCTTAAATGGCTCCCCATATTTCAAGTTAAGGGAGCAGTTAATTACTCACCTCAATTTTTTTCAAACTGAGCGGGCCTGGAAATAATTGTTTTAGTGGTGCCTGTCAAAATTACGTATGTCAGTCAATTTGAGCCTGTCAAAAATTAAACTGTACCTGTCAACCAAATGTTGAAGTACTGTTACCATTGTGTTTTATTCATTGTGCACTATTATATTATACCCGTCTATAGTCCTTTGTCCTTTGTCATACTATGGAATTTACTACAAGATATATATATTTTGAGCCAATTGTTTTCTTTTCTTTTCTTCTGATGTCAAACCAAACTCAAATTATTTACCAAAGAAACTCATTTTTGTAAGATAATGGGAAAGACTATAAACATTACACCCATTGGCTAAAATGAATGATATGTAAAAAAAAAAGAAAACAATTGAAAGTCTATTTGGATGGGTATTCAGCTTACTGGGGTTTGGATTGAGGTAAACGTTTGTGTTGTATTTTGTTCATTATTAAGTATAGAAAAATAAATAAAATTGCACTGGTAGGTAGACTGACTGGAGAGATAGTATTTATTTATAATAATTAGATTGTGCATATGAATTTGGTCAACAAAATGTCATATTTTAGCTGGGGTGCTGGCAATTTGTTTTTGGTTAAATATAGTAGCCGTTGGGCATCATTAGACTAACTATGTACTAGTCCAATGATAAACACTAGTCATGGGCTACCATATTTTGTGTCTAAATAAAGCATTTTACTATACATGTATATTAATAATATGTTTCAGTTGTGTACAGTCTGATTAAAATTAGCTCTACTGGTAAGACTTCATATAGCAAAATAACCTTTCAGTCATGTTTATTTGTTATTGGGGGGTGGGGGTGGGGGCTCAAAATTGCCATCGATGGGCCATTTCACCAACGATTGTTTAAAAATAAATTGCTGTGGGTTAAGTTCGAGCTCTGTAAAATGTATTGTTTCATATTTTTTAAACACATGCCTCTGAGAAGTAAAGGTTATGGAGACGAGCTCTAGTTTATTATTTAAAGGTACGTCCCCATTTCAACATCACAGACCCTTGTTTCATCCTGTTGTAACTTTATCCAAATGTTTTTACAGATTTGTAGTTTATATTAACCAAACTTTGTGTCCACTTTAAGAGGTTAAAACTAGTATCTGCGACTTTTGACTGTTACATATGTTTGTCTTTGAACATTTATAGTCTGCCTCTGGATTGCGAGGAAATGCTGCGTCCCATGTACCACCTTTACATAAAATCGATGGCCGTCTGCAAAATAAAGGTGGGTACGCTCAAACAAGCAATTTATGTTTTGTTTAAAAACTAAAGGAACAAACGTAGCCCAGTCATAATAAAAGCACTATCTTGATGCTCGGTTGGCCTGGGATCGATCCCCGTCCGTGGGCCCTTTAGGCTATTTATCATTCCAGCCAGTGCACCCCCGACTGGTATATCAAAGGTCATGGTATGTGTTATCTTGTCTGTGGGATGGTGTATATAAAAGATCCCATGCTACCAATGGAAAAATGTAGCGGGTTTCCTCTGATGATAAGGTGATGACAATGTGTCAGAATTACTAAATGTTTGACATCCAACAGCAGATAATTAATAAATCAATGTGCTCTAGTGTTGTCATTAAACAAAACAAACTTTAAAGATAAATGTCTACATCAGTCTAACCGGATATTATGTGAAGCTCTTCTATAAATAGTCCCAGTCCAACCAGATATTATGCGAAGCTCTTCTATAAATAGTCCCAGTCCAACCGGATATTATGCGAAGCTCTTCTATAAATAGTCCCAGTCCAACCAGATATTATGTGAAGCTCTTCTATATATAGTCCCAGTCCAACCGGATATTATGAGAAGCTCTATAAATAGTCCCAGTCCAACCGGATATTATGTGAAGCTTTTCTATAAATAGTCCCAGTCCATGATGCTGAAGATCTTCTATAAATAGTCTCAGTCCATGATGCTGAAGATCTTCTATAAATAGTCCCAGTCCAACCGGATATTATGTGAAGCTCTTCTATAAATAGTCCCAGTCCAACCGGATATTATGTGAAGCTCTTCTATAAATAGTCCCAGTCCATGGTGCTGAAGGGGGCGTGACGTAGCTCAGTGATAAAGTGTTCGCTTGATGCGCGGTCTGTCTACGATCGATCACTGGAACAATTTTCAACCATCCCATTTGCTGTTGGGATGTTCAGACCAAACTACTATCCTTAGGTCTCACTACACAGATCACTTCCGGGTGAGAGTTCATTCGTCACGGTCCACTATAGTTCCTAATTGTGACACATGTTATGGTTCACATATTCACTTCTAGGAAATGGTGAAGAATTAAAACAATATGTATGTTTAATGGTAAGCCTTTTGGCTGTATTTTACCCATGTTATTTTATAATATTGTGCATTGACCTTTTGGGACATGGGTGTACAGCCGGAGTGAATTGGTTAATGAACCACCTGTTCGGACCAGTACTACAGCCAGATGCAGTCATATAGGAAAAAACTGAGATGGAAATGTTCTCAATTTTGGAGTGAAAATAAATGCTTATATAATGTATGTTCGCAATGGTGTATGTTTTTAGTGCCAATGAGAACCCGTTCTATTGGAAATATTCGTTTGAAGTTGGGCAATTTAACATGGGTTTCAATGACAGATGACATCTGTGTAGTGAAACCTTAGGGGAATATGCATTTGTTTGAGGCCAGGTGAAGTATTCCTAAAAGAGAAAACACCTAATGTTTTTTCCATTTTATTGTATTGTACTGTACTGTTTCTCTTGTAGAATGTCCAAACATTTGCGGAGTGGTATGCCAGTCTTTCATCTGCCACATTTCCTAAAAAGGAAAAAGAGCCTGATTTGGAAACTGCATACAAACATGTAGCACTTCCACAGCTTCAAGTGACTGAAATTTCACCAAAACCCACTGGAGGAAAGGAAGCCCAAGCACTGGTAAGGTCTCACTACACAGTTCACCTCTGGGTGAGAGTTCATTCACCGGCCTCGGTGGTGTCGTGCTTAAGCCATCGGACATAAGACTGGTAGATACAGGATTTGTAGCCCGGTACCGGCTCCCACCCAGAGCGAGTTTTATCGACTCAATGCATAGGTGTAAGACCACTACATCTTCTTCTTTCATACTTTACAGGATCACCAGAGCCTCTCTGGCTTGAACGCTAGCCTGACTGAAGAGAATACTGATAACAATGTATTATTATTACAGGATCACCAGAGTCTGGGTGGGTGGAACACTAGCCTGACTGAAGAGAATACTGATAACAATCTGTTATTATTACAGGATCACCAGAGTCTGTGTGGGTGGAACACTAGCCAGACTGAAGAGAATACTGATAACAATCTGTTATTGTTACAGGATCACCAGAGCCTGGGTGGGTGGAACACTAGCCAGACTGAAGAGAATACTGACAACAATGTATTATTATTACAGGATCACCAGAGCCTGGGTGGGTGGAACACTAGCCTGACTGAAGAGAATACTGATAACAATCTATTATTATTACAGGATCACCAGAGCCTGTGTGGGTGGAACACTAGCCTGACTGAAGAGAATACTGATAACAATCTGTTATTACAGGATCACCAGAGCCTGTGTGGGTGGAACACTAGCCTGACTGAAGAGAATACTGATAACAATCTATTATTATTACAGGATCACCACACCCTGGATGGGTTGAACACTAACCTGACTGAAGAGAATACTGATAACAATCTATTATTATTACAGGATCACCAGAGCCTGGGTGGGTGGAACACTAGCCTGACTGAAGAGAATACTGATAACAATCTATTATTATTACAGGATCACCAGAGCCTGTGTGGGTGGAACGCTAGCCTGACTGAAGAGAATACTGATAACAATCTGTTATTACAGGATCACCAGAGTCTGTGTGGGTGGAACGCTAGCCTGACTGAAGAGAATACTGATAACAATCTATTATTACAGGATCACCAGAGCCTGTGTGGGTGGAACACTAGCCTGACTGAAGAGAATACTGATAACAATCTGTTATTATTACAGGATCACCAGAGCCTGGGTGGGTGGAACGCTAGCCTGACTGAAGAGAATACTGATAACAATCTATTATTGTTACAGGATCACCAGAGTCTGTGTGGGTGGAACACTAGCCTGACTGAAGAGAATACTGATAACAATCTGTTATTATTACAGGATCACCAGAGCCTGTGTGGGTGGAACACTAGCCTGACTGAAGAGAATACTGATAACAATCTATTATTATTACAGGATCACCAGAGCCTGGGTGGGTGGAACACTAGCCTGACTGAAGAGAATACTGATAACAATCTGTTATTATTACAGGATCACCAGAGCCTGGGTGGGTTGTACGCTAGCCCGACTGAAGAGAATACTGACAACAATCTATTATTGTTACAGGATCACCAGAGCCTGGGTGGGTTGAACGCTAACCTGACTGAAGAGAATACTGACAACAATCTATTATTGTTACAGGATCACCAGAGCCTGGGTGGGTGGAACACTAGCCTGACTGAAGAGAATACTGATAACAATGTATTATTATTACAGGATCACCAGAGTCTGGGTGGGTGGAACACTAGCCTGACTGAAGAGAATACTGATAACAATCTATTATTGTTACAGGATCACCAGAGCCTGGGTGGGTTGAACGCTAACCTGACTGAAGAGAATACCGACAACAATCTATTATTGTTACAGGATCACCAGAGCCTGGGTGGGTGGAACACTAGCCTGACTGAAGAGAATACTGATAACAATGTATTATTATTACAGGATCACCAGAGTCTGGGTGGGTGGAACACTAGCCTGACTGAAGAGAATACTGATAACAATCTATTATTGTTACAGGATCACCAGAGTCTGTGTGGGTGGAACACTAGCCTGACTGAAGAGAATACTGATAACAATCTATTATTATTACAGGATCACCAGAGCCTGGGTGGGTGGAACACTAGCCTGACTGAAGAGAATACTGATAACAATCTATTATTATTACAGGATCACCAGAGCCTGTGTGGGTGGAACACTAGCCTGACTGAAGAGAATACTGATAACAATCTGTTATTATTACAGGATCACCAGAGCCTGGGTGGGTGGAACACTAGCCTGACTGAAGAGAATACTGATAACAATCTGTTATTATTACAGGATCACCAGAGCCTCTGTGGTTTGATCAGAGAGCAGGGAGAGTGTGTGCCTGACAAGAATCCACAAGCTTCATATGAGTCGGTTTTTCAGTAAGTATCCAACTGAATGCATTTGAAATAGTGCAGGATTGATAATACATGGGAGGGAAGGCTCCGTAATTATCATTTTATATCCAGGTTAAAAATATATGTCCACTCATAGGAAAAATGAGTTTGTTTGTTTGTTTAATGAACACATTGATTAATGGCGAACACCCAGAAATTATCTCCCCCTTAGAGGTCGCGTCGTCACTATACACCCTAGAGTCTCGTTTTAAACAGCTGTTTGGTAGTGTGATTTGAAGCCACTGGTCGTATAAAATTACTTGTCCACCTCTGTACGAACAGGAAAAGTGGTCATATTTCTTTCAGACGATGATGCATTGCACAAAGAATGTCTGGACTGCATAACGGATCTAGTATATGACAAAATACAACAACAACAAAAAACAAAACAAACAGTGAATCTCTGAAAAACGAGGCGTTTGTATGTCACTGCCTATCCATTCTCGGTGTGTGGATTTAAAACTAAATTAATTATTTATATATTATTTGAATAAAATCTAGTTGAAATATTATATTTTCTTCCTTTTATGTATGCTATGTGGACATTTGTTTAATTTTGTGTTTTGTTCACTGCTTTTTGGTGGGGGGGGGGGTAGGTGAGTTCGTCCTACCCCCCATGGCATTGATCATGTTTGTTGTCGATTATTTAATTAATTAATTAATTTGTTTTTAATCAATAATTTCACAGACTAAAAGAAAAAATGTTTTAGAAACAACACTTTTTATTATTTATGTACAGGGCCAGCGGAGTGTATTTGAAAGTGGGGATGGGGTGGGAGTACTTATAGTGTGCTGTTTGTTAAAAGGTTGTGAGAGAGAGAGAGAGAGAGAGAGAGAGAGAGAGAGAGAGAGAGAGAGAGAGAGAGAGAGAGAGAGAGAGAGAGAGAGAGAGAGAGAGAGAGAGAGTGTGTGTGTGTGTGTGTGTGTGTGTGTGTGTGTGTGTGTGTGTATACATGTATTTGAGGGCCCGAACCTGTTGGTGGGGGTTCGAAGGCATGCTCGCCCAGAATAACTTTAAATATCAGATGTTAACATAGGGCCCATGACATCTCCAGACTTTTGAGAACAATAACAGGAAAAAAGAGGAGACCATGGCCCTATCGGCCCTCACCTCTTCTACAGCCCCTAATACACAATTTGAAGAAGAAGAAAATAATAGTTTGAGACGTGCAAATAGCATACATACAATATAAACAGAATAGTGAGATGTGGAGTGCCCATTGTGGTGTAAAAACAATTGTTTCTTGAAACCGACTCTACCTTAAAAAAAAAAAGGCTTACCCTGATTATTTTTCCCCATTTTTTTGTAAGTTAAAAAGAGTAAAGATGTAGTTTTTTGGGGTTTTTTTTAAAGTTTAGACTGGCCCTACCTAATATTTTTTATTCATGTTCCCAGAATTTTTTTTAGGTGCAAGCAGAATAAAATTTTCTTTTCTTCATTTGTTAAACTGTACATTTGATTATTCCTTTGTTAATCTATCTATAGGGGGCCTATTAGTTGGGTATCTCTTTTGTAAGTTGTAATATGTATGTAGGATGCATTTTCTTTTTATACTAAGCATATCTGAAATTACTGACAAAAACACTACCAAAGGATGCTGTGATGGTGGTGTAAACAAATAACTCCATTGAAAGTGAAAATGCTGAAATTAAAGTAATTGGTAGGAGTAGCCTGTGTGGTGGCCATGGGTTTACCGTCTTGGTGAGTCAGTATCTATGCCAAGTGTCAAAACCATGGGTCAAAATTATGAAGGCTGTTTTTCTGAAACACAGATGTTTAACACCAAATTTAAAATGTGCTGAGATGTTGTAAAAAAAATATTAATTTCTTTTCATTACTGGTTATTCTAAAGAGACTGCAGAGCTTGTTTTGCAATGTGAGATTTGATTAAATACTTGAGGCATAACAGAACAAACTGTTTTGTTTTTGCTACTGACCCAAAAACAAACTAACCATAACAAAATACTTTCCAAATTATAATCTAGAATTTATTTACATAAATATCCTGAAACTGGAAATTTTAATATTCAATAAAATAAATTTCTTTTTTTTTCTTTTCTTTTTTTTTGAGAGGGGGGGTGGGGTCTCTTTTTATTCTTTGTCTTTTTTTTTATTATTGCCTAACTGGACTATTTTGGACAAATGTAGCAAAATACCAACATTTTATTCTCCAGCGACTGTTTAAGCCTATAACAGTTTATAATACTTTTACTTTTCGAGGTAGTATGTTGACTACATTGTGATAAATTCTAGCATGGCATTGAAAAAACCCACACTGTTGGACTGAAAATATAAATACCAGCTAGGTATTGTTTATGTACAGTTTATCAAATACATGTACATGCTAAGCAAGTAACTCATTATACATTGAACATGAAACAAGCCATGTGTGAATACTTCATGTAATGCATCTCTTGAAATGAATGTAATTAGTGTTAATTGGTGTTGTACCTATATTCACTTTAAACTATTAGTAAACCATAAGTGTACTTTTATATATAGTCATAATTATTTATTGCTGCATCTGGTTTTAGAAATCCACATTTGTAAAATTGCAGTATTTTGTTTCTTTAATTTATAATTTATTACTCTTGCAGCCTTTGGAGAGAAAAAATAGTATAATGTCTAAAGCAGTTTTCAATTGCTGTTAATTTCATTATCAGTGCAAATCATGGAAAGTCATGAATTTTCTTGGTAAATAAGTGTATGAACCATGATAAAGATTATTTACATTGGACTTTTCTTAATATAAGTACTGAAAAGTATAAAATTTAGATACCGGTAGGTCAAATAAATTTATGTTAAAACAGGCTCAGTGAAATCAGAATTCCTATCAGATTATGTCATTTTGTACACAAATTAAATTATTTACATTAACAAATTATAAATATTGAAAAACAATACCACTGTCATTTCTAATTTCATGTAAATGTGTATGAAAAAGCATTGTTATATTTCTACTTACATATGAAATTTTTTTTTAAAATTAAGAACAAAAAAACTATATATTTAATATTTTAAATTTCCTATTTATTTTTTATCATTTGAAAATTTAATATTTATTTCTGTAATTATATATGTATGTTATTGATTTTTTTTAAATTTATTACATGTATACATGTAAACATTTTTTTATTTTTTTATTTTACATTGAATATATTTATTTATTTATTTATTTATTTTATTTATTTATTTTGTTTGGGTTGGGTTGGGTTTGGGGTTTTTTGTTTTTTTTCATTGAAATAATTTATTAAAAATAATTGTTGACAAATTTGGTTGAATTTACTCTACTCTGCAAACGAATAATTTGTGGTTTTAAACACGTATATCTTCATATTAAATCACGATAACAAACATTGAATAGTAAATGAATGAATGAATGTTTAACGACACCCCAGCACAAAAAATACATCGGCTACTGGGTGTCAAACTATGGTAAACAAATAACATTGAATAGAACCCGGAAGTAAACAGCGAAGAATGGAGCGTGGCGTTTTACAAATTAAAACTTTATTAAATGCTGTTACCGTTTTTTTTATTGCAAACACTCAAGTATTATCAGTCAAATATGTACACATTTAATGGTTTTGGCGTGGTGGATATATGATAGAAAGTTGTAAGAACGGTAGGGAGTAGCCTACGTGGTTGGGGAAAACCCACGATTTAGCTGGACATTATTTTGTTCTTTTTTATTCTTCCATTATGTTTTTTTTAGCCGTTCTACGCTTTAGTCACACACATGCTCACAATTAGATCGGGAATAATAGAGTGGATATACCGATCGGTGCTTTACGACAATACAAATTTACAAAAAAGGAATGGTGTATAGTGCACGAGCGCCACATGTCGGAAAGTCTCTGATTGTTCCCATTAATCATCGGCTACTGGATGTCAAACATTTAATAATTCTGGCATGTAGTCACAGAGGAAACCTGCTACATTTTTCCTAATGTAGCAACGGATCTTTTATCCACTGACAGGATAGCACATACCACGTCCTTTGATATACCAGTCATGGTGCACTGGTTGAAATGAGAAATAGCCCAATGGATCCACCGATAGGGACATCAAGCGAACACATTGCTCTGCTATGACGTTCATCAGTGGAACATTTCTCATACCTATTTATTTATGCATAGGTCATCTAGCTATCCGTCAACTTTTCCTTTGAAATCTCCTACAATTTTAATTGAATTCTTCTGAAACTTGGTACTATGATCATCTTGGGCACTCTACACAATCCAATAGAGAGATATGTTGAGGGAAAAAAAGAAATTTGAATTTTTATTAAATTTTTAGGTCACCTGAGCCAAAAGCTGAAATGGCCTTTTGTGATATGTTGTTGTCCATAAACGTTTCACATTTTCGAAAACTCCCCCAAAACTATTTGACCAATTCTAACCAAATTTTGTAGGAAGCTTCCAAGCAAAAAATTGTCAGATTGGCAGTACCTTGTATTTCGACCACTGAAAAGATATCTCAAAATATTTAAAATGAGTCCTTTTTATGATTAAAATTATGACCCTATTTTTAATTTTCTTGACATTGAAAACGAAAATAGGTTTCTTCTTTTTTTTAAAAATATAGGTGGGCATTTTAAATGCCAGGGCTGGTACGTTATATTCATTAATCGAAGACTGAAGATTAACAAATAACTGTACATACATAGTATTCTACCAAATGTCATAAATTTGATTTAGTAAAGGCAATTGTTTTTGGGAGAGAGAAACTAAGCAATATACTTTTTAAAACAAATTCTTTTTTTATTTTATTTCCGAATGAAAAGACTAACATATATTTGATCTATGATTAAAAACTGTAACTTCATTTTTCAGGTCTGCTATCGCTAGAAGACTTGAGCGCCGAAAGAAGTTTGAGAACTTACTCAATAATGTAATATTAAGTTTATCTTTATCTTTATCACCTCTGTAAACATTGAAGTCAGGGTCATAGCTAAAGTCATAATCAAAATTATACGTGGGTTCGGGTTTTGTTTTTGTTTGTTTTTTTGTTTTTTAGCTTATTAAACATATACTTAAGACACTTAACTACGGGCCAATGTATAGACGTTTGAGTAATTCTTTGCAAGAGTTATATTATTTTAGCAAGTTTCGGTCACAAGTGACTTCTAAACATTGGTTGAGTAAAATTTTATATATTTAAAAAACATGTAACACTTCGAGGTACATAATTTTTTTGTCTGATATAAAACTTGGATATTCTTCACTTTTGAAAATTTCAGGGGAGTGATAAATCACTCACCTTATAAGCTCCAGGTGAATGATTTGCATTCCATAGAAAAAACTGAGAGTACAGCTTGAACATATGAAGGAAGGAAGGAAATGTTTTATTTAACGACGCACTGAACACATTTTATTTACGGTTATATGGTGTCAGACATATGGTTAAGGACCACACAGATATTGAGAGAGGAAACCCGCTGTCGCCACTTCATGGGCTACTGTTTTCGATTAGCAGCAAGGGATCTTTTATATGCACCATCCCACAGACAGGATAGTACATACCACGGCCTTTGTTACACCAGTTGTAGAGCACTGGCAGGAACGAGAAATAGCCCAATGGATCCACCGATAGGGACATCAAGCGAACACTTGGACATATTGACAAAGATAAGTTTTGAATAGTGCACATTGAAAAATCACTGATAATAATATAATAATATGATGATATATTGTAAATACTAGAGCCAACTGGGCTTAAAGCAGCTTGTATTCAGTAACCAGTGACAGGTGCACAGCTATATTTTTAGGCAGATGATAAAAAAACTACAAAAACCCTGTACACTTCTTAATTAAATTAAGGAGCATTTGAGGGATCAAGGTCGATCGCACACTTCAGATATGAAGGACTGATTTTGGGTTACTACAAACCAGTATGACCAGAAACATTCTGGATTTGCCAGAAATGATAATTAAGCAAAACATTGTAAGTTAACTAAAAGGCTGTAATAGCCGAAAATATTATATACTAGCTAATAGCTAGTGTTCAGTATCTTAAAAGTGCTAACAAGCACACCACTGAGGCGAATGTTTCTAACAATGCCAATTTGTATCTCTTTCAGATGGACAGCAAGCTGAGAAACACAGTGTTGGCAACTTTATCCTGTGAAAAGCATTAAGGAGTTTTTCATTAGATAAAAAAAATTCTATTTAAAATTTGCTTTTACGATGTATATTTTAAAAAAAAGAGTTATTAACTTGATTTAATTTACCATTTGTCATACCGAACACAAATAAATATTAATGATGTTAAATAATGAAATTCGTACTACCGTTTTTTTTAATAGCCCCAAAAAATAATTACAATATTTGGTATAATAAATAATAAAAAAAAGTAAACTTGTAAACAGGCTTACAATCAAACTTAAAAAGCTTAATAAAAGCAAAATATTTCTGTCATACAATATACGTTTGCTTTTCCTATAAATTATGTTAATGTGTATTAAATCATGGAATTAAGTAAAATACATAAAATATTTCTTTAATAAAAATATAAAATATATTCTTTTAGCAATATATAGATTGTTTAAGGTTGGATAAGTTTACTATATTAAAATAGGTATAAGGCTTTTAATAGGCTTCATAAAAACAAAACATTACTTTAATACTATATATGTTTTTTTCATACAATGTATATGATGAGGGTTTTTTCCATGCAATATTAGACTAAGAAGTAAATGGCTATAGTCAGAATTTTAGGTAATGAAGATTTAACAAGCCTACCTTATGTAAAACGTGGTGCTGATTCCAAAAACAGCAGTCTTATTGACCCTACTTAAGACAATGTTGCCATCTCGGCCTTTTTTCCATCAAAGTCATATATTTATTATATGATTGGTCTGGCGTTACCTTATGATATCTAATAAGCTCCTGAATATTTTAGAGTAATATTTTGTTGTCTAGAGCTCGTCAAAGAATAACAATCTCATCAATGTTCATTCGAACAGTGGCCCCTTGCCAATATAATCGAGTTGAAAGACCCTGCGAACAGTGGCCCATTGCCAATATAATCAAGAGTTGAAAGGCCCTGCGAACAGCGGCCCCTTGCCAATATAATCAAGAGTTGAAAGGCCCTGGGAACAGTGACTCCTTGCTAATATAATCAAGAGTTGAAAGGCCCTGCGAACAGCGACCCCTTGCCAATATAATCAAGAGTTGAAAGGCCCTGCCAATAGCGGCCCATTGCCAATATAATCAAGAGTTGAAAGGCCCTGCGAACAATGACTCCTTGCCAATATAATCAAGAGTTGAAAGGCCCTGCGAACAGCGACCCCTTGCCAATATAATCAAGAGTTGAAAGGCCCTGCCAATAGCGGCCCCTTGCCAATATAATCAAGAGTTGAAAGGCCCTGCGAACAGTGGCCCATCACGTTAATATATAATATTCCACTCCCATCTGAAGTGCACAATATAATAAAGTTGGGGAGAGTTGCCCAGCCCTGAGAACAGCAGCTGAGCATACTTCTCCCCCATAAATGTCCCAGATTGATTCTGTGTAGCGTCCTGTGCCAAATGGGCGAAGGAGTAAACGTCCTGAAGCCCACAGCCACCACAATAGGTGCGAAAGCTATTTAGGACCAATCCTGATTTGCCGTGACCATTTAATTTAACTACCCTTCCCAGTTATTTTTCTACCACTGACTAGCGTAGACACACTCGTTTGATGTGACAAATGTCTCGAATGCTCCTTGCATGTTATTTAAAAATATGTCCATGCCCAAGAGTGACAAGTGGACGCCGTCTGGGGGAGGGAGGAATAGGGCTGGCTGGTCGATTTTGATGTCGGGGTATTTGATGTAGCATCCCCCATGCATGAGCAAGGCTTTAACTGCTGCAATATTAATTCTCCTCCTGGCCATCTCCATCACCTCAACTCCAGAGTCCCTCCAGACTAATCTGGGAAGCATCCGAGACCACACCAGCCGAGTAGATGGAAGATGGTCTGCTAGAAGTCGTATGGTCTCCAAAATGTTAAAACGCAACTCTCTTGCTTGCATGTTCCCCATGCCATTCCCCCCGCAGTGCAATAATACAAACTGAGGTGGAGATTCCCAAGATAACAAAAATGTCACCCTTCTCGATACCTCTCTCCAACACATTCCGCCTTTCTCCTGCCACCCCAAAAAACCCAGCCTATCCTAGCTAGGCCTAGGTTCATGTCGCCTGGTTGTTGCTTTGCACTGACATAAGCTCTTTGCACCAGAGAGGAGCCGACGCACCAAATGGAGCATTTATTTAAAAAGGTGATAATCACATTAAATTTAATATCTTATAATAGGATTTTACACTGGTAGATTGGGAATTCTTATGTAAGATTTAAATGAGGACGACTTCCACCTCCCTGCCACCTGAATTTCCTCCTGAGGTAAGCCCTGACTCGCCTCCGTTGTTTGCGGCCCTATTCGGAAAGAATGGGATTTGAATTACGCCTAATTGTTCCAGAACGTTCTTCAGTACAGCCGTAAATTGGTAACGGGTGAGAAGTTTTACCCCAAAAATTACAAAAGAAAGCACCTTAAATTGCTGGTCGAACTGCTAAATATTCCTTTGTGCACTGCAATACCGATATATCCCCTTTATTTCGTGGTATCACCACCATCGTTCCCTTGGCACATTGGTCAGTCTTGGAATGACGTATGCTTAGGTGAATAGTCTGTGTTTTGTTATCTACTAGTACATCCTGTTTGTTTAGTGAATGCTGTGATTTCCCCCACCTTTAAAAATATGAAGGAGGCCAAAGTATATGCTGCTGCATATAGCTTTGTTTCATATGTGTCCCTACTTGCGTAAAGTTGATATACTTACTTATTATATTTTTCAATTTTTCTACACAATTAACTAAAAAGTTAATCCATCTTCAAACTTTAAATTTGAATTTAAACTGAAACATCTAAAACTGTTACGTTTGTTTTCTCTTAACCACATAAGTTAATTTCGATCAATATAATTTAACATAGAAATTCTAAAATGAAAGAATCGCCATTTTTTGTAATTATTATTATTATTATTATTATTATATTATATTTTTTGGGGGGTGGGGTTCCTTTGTTCCAACATAAAAATATTTATTTGATAAAATATAGAATATATTCTTTTAGCAATATATTTATTTAAATGTTGGATTGTTTGTCATATTTAATATGTGTTGTTTTTCTACACATTATGCTAACATACATTGTATTAAAGCATGCAGTGGAAATTGACTTGTTTTATTTACTTAATTTGTAAGAGGCCTAATTTTGGGTGGAAATTATGTTATTACGGGTTATGGGCATCTGAGAATGGAGGAGGACGGGGAGCATTGTTCCTCCCTCCCCAACTCTGTAGATAATACATTGGCTCCCACTGTTTGAAGGCAATGAGGGGCGGGGGGGGCGAGCATTACTCCCCAACTCTGTAGATAATACATTGACTCCCACTGTTTGAAGGCAATGAGGGGCGGGGGGGGGGGAAGCATTGCTCCTCACTCCCCAACTCTGTAGATAATACATTGACTCCCACTGTTTGAAGGCAATGAGGGGCGGGGGGGGAGCATTGCTCCTCACTCCCCAACTGTAGATAATACATTGACTCCCACTGTTTGAAGGCAACGAGGGGCGGGGGGGGGAGAGCATTGCTCCTCACTCCCCAACTCTGTAGATAATACATTGACTCCCATTGTTTGAAGGCAATGAGGGGCGGGGGGGGGGGAGCATTGCTCCTCACTCCCCAACTCTGTAGATAATACAATGGCTCCCACTGTTTGAAGGCAATTAGGGGCGGGGGGGGGAGCATTGCTCCTCCCTCCCCAACTCTGTAGATAATACATTGACTCCCACTGTTTGAAGGCAATGAGGGGCGGGGGGGGGGGGGAGCAATGTTCATCACTCCCCAACTCTGTAGATAATACATTGACTCCCATTGTTTGAAGGCAATGAGGGGCGGGGGGGGGAGCATTGCTACTCCCTCCCCAACTCTGTAGATAATACATTGGCTCCCACTGTTTGAAGGCAATTAGGGGCGGGGGGGAGCATTGCTCCTTCCTCCCCAACTCTGTAGATAATACATTGGCTGTCACTGTTTGAAGGCAATGAGTGGCGGGGGGGGGGGGGGAACATTGCTCCTCCCTCCCCAACTCTGTAGATAATACATTGACTCCCACTGTTTGAAGGCAATGAGGGGCGGGGGGGGAGCATTGCTCCTCACTCCCCAACTCTGTAGATAATACATTGGCTCCCACTGTTTGAAGGCAATGAGGGGCGGGGGGGGAGCATTGCTCCTCCCTCCCCAACTCTAGATAATACATTGACTCCCACTGTTTGAAGGCAATGAGGGGCGGGACGTAGCCCAGTGGTAAAGTGCTCGTCTGATGTGCGGTCAGTCTAGGATCGATCCCCAGAGGATAGTTTTATTTATGGGAACACTGAATGTCAATATGTAGCCATGGCAGCTTAAATATTTTTATGCTTAGAAAATAGGGATTTCCAGGAAAATTTGTTTTTTCCACGGGAGATGTGTTCAAATACTTGGAGTCTCCTGCGGAATCCAGAAGGGTTGACAGGTCTGATCCGCACCAGTCGGCCTAATGGGCTATTTCTTGTTCCAGTTAGTGCACCACGATTGGTATATCAAAGGCTGCTATTCTGTCTGTGGGATGGTGCATAGGCCTATAAAAGATTCTTGCTACTAATGGAAAAATTTAGCTGCTTTCCTCTCTAAGACTATATGTCAATATATTTTTTTAAATGTAGCCGACTATTAATAATTATCAATGTGCACTAGTGGTTTCGTTAAGCAAAAACTTGAGTAGGCCCCCTATCAATATCCAACTGATGTTGTTGCAAGTGACAGAACGGCAAAACCTGGTCCGACATACATTATTTACTCTCTTAATACACCAGACATAAACCAGGGCCACTCTCAGAAGTTATAATAAGGTTTATCATCAATGCCTGAAATAATGGCACAATCTCTAAGTCCTTTTCTTGTAACAAATTACTTTGAAAGATATCATGAAAAATTTATATTTTGGATAATAGTGGTAGCAGGCATCTGGGTGTCTTAGGTTGGGCACCTTCCTGCAGAATGTTTTTATATGGCCTAATTAACACCTGTACCAAGTTTGGTGTTTTCATCCTGCGTGCCATGATTTCGACTAAATTTGGAGCCAAGCCACTGGAAAATGGCGCCAATATGAACATAAATCTCAATATTTACGGTCACTGACCAAAAATATAGGTCACGTGACATAAGCCCGAGTAGATTTTCAATAAACATACTATTTAAATCATTTCTTGAAGTACAGTAAATACAAATAACTTTTAGTTTTGCGATAACAATACAAAACTTGTATATTTCTTCATGAATTAGTTTAGAAACGCATTTTTAATGCGAAAGAATGTACTGTAGCTAGCTTCTTACAAATAATGACGTCATGTATCTTGTATGACGTCATACGGCAAGTCTTGCTAGGTTGACAATATAAGTTGTAGAAGCATCACGATGGGTATATGGCTTTTTATGTACCCTCTGTGTGTTCTTTTACCCCGAGCCGAAGGCGAGGGGGTAAAAGAGCACACAGAGGGTACATAAAAAGCCATATACCCCGAGAGATGCTTCTACAACGAATTTATCTTGCCGACATGTTAAACCATCTAGCCAAATAATCAAAATAACGTCAGACAATAATTGTTAACAATTTATTAACGGAGCCGTACCACGCGGACGCGAACGAAACCACTTGCCAGTGACGAAAAATAGTTCCATCGATAAACGAGTTTTTAACTTCAAATGTTTGTAATACGAAATTGTCTGAAACAGATATTAATAAAAATAGAATAAAAAAAACACTTTTTTTTATCAGAAATGTATGTAGTAAAAAAAATAAAAAAAATAAAAAATAAAATAAAAATAAAAAAACTGTTGCTAATCGCGCATTAATACAATAACACCACGACCGTAATTAGGTGGCCGAGTTCAACATTGCAGCTTTTAAAAGTATTGAAATATCATGGGCGGATCCAGGAAATATTTTTAGGGGGGGACCAAAAAAGAAGGGCATATTGACTCGTCAAAAGGGCACCTTACTACAAGTTTTGATATTTACAATTAATATGAATTCCTACAGTTCTACGTCATAATATACTAGCAATAATGAAGTAAATTGGCGTCACTCGCGTTAGAACCTCAATGGGGCCCCATTGAGACTCAATAACACAGACACATATATGCAAGCTTGCGCATGTACACGAAAATCTTGATTTCATTTATCTACAATATAATTATTGTTTACTTAAAAAAAAAAATATTCTACAAACAAAAAGGGCACTTGGACATTTTGAGGGCACTTGAACAATTTTTTTGGGGGGCGCGTCCCCCTGGTCCCCCCCCCCTTGGATCCGCCCATGAATATTGTATTTTATAGTAAAAATAAAATTAATTATGTATACTTGATTGATTATCAATGTTATTTATAATCTAATTATTGCTTCAGCATTAACTGGGGCGGCTGGAAACTGTTGGAAATTACAGACGGGGTATAAGAGAATTTGGCTCCGCCCACAGGGGGATAAGGGATTTGTCCAACGGCAAACAACCAATGAGATCAAAGAATTTTACATGAAGGCGAGATAATACCTTTAATTGCTGTTAGATTTCCTCCAAAGTTTGTCCAGACAGAAATCTTGAAAACACCATTACAATGACACGGATTTCACATACCAGATGATAACTATGTCACCTATATCGACTTCGCTGAGAGCGCATAGGTCAGAAAGCATGTAATTTTGTGCCAGCTGCCATTTTGACTTTTTATGGAATATTCTTCAAGAGGGGTGAATGGATAGGGCTAAATCTAACAACGTCATAACATGTTATGATATAAAAGCAAACGTGATGACGTCATATTATTTATTATTATTATTAAAAAAATTTAATGATACCACTAGAGATAATTGATTTCATATTAATTGTGTCACATACTTTGGAGGCTTTCACCCCTCTTGAAGAGTATTCCATCAACAAGCAAAATGGCAGACGTCAGAAAACTGCATGTATTTTTTCCTATGCAATCTCAGCAAAGACGATATCGGCGACATCGTTACAGTCTCGTGTGTGGAATCTGTACATTTGTAGTGTGGGTTTTTTTTTTGCGATTTATGTCTAGACAAACTTTGGAGGACATCTAACGGCAATTAAAGGTAGGAGAGTAATTTTTATAGTTGTTAACAATTTGGTTCGGACAATTATTGTCACAATAGTTATATTGGAAGGAATTGTCCTATTCGTGTTTAGTTTATATTTTATGAAAGTGAATGAAGGGAACATGTCTAACATTTATGCTGTCGGTAGAACCGTTTAATTTTCGCCAACAGCTGTTGAATATCGTTTACAAGTAAGTTACAGGCGTGAAGTTTCCTATATGATTTCTTTGGCCAACGACCGAGTCTCATGTCATGATTAGCGAAGAGTGTTTTTTTTTTTTTTAATCAATGCGTATAGATCCATGTCTACTCTGCTATAGCATTTTCCATTAATTTATCGTATACATTTTTTGTAGCTTTCACGTGTCTTTTCTTCAAAATATCTAAATATGACCCGGGGGACTAATAGCCTATTGTCCGAACCAAATTGTTAACAACTACGAAAAATTACTCTCCTACCTTTAATTGCCGTTAGATTTCCTCCAAAGTTTGTCCAGATACAAATCTTGAAAAAACCATTACAATGACACAGATTCCACATACCAGATGATAACCATATCACCTATATCGACTTCGCTGAGAGCGCATAGGGAAAAAAGCATGTAATTTTGTATCAGCTGCCATTTTGACTTTTTATGGAATATTCTTCAAGAGGGGTGAAAGGATAGGACTTAATCTAACAACGTCATAACATGTTATGATATAAAAGCAAACGTGATGACGTCATATTATTATTTTTTATTATTATTATTATTATTATTTTAATGATACCACTAGAGATCGTCGATTTCATAGTAATTGTGTCGCATACTTTGGAGGCTTTCACCCCTCTTGAAGAGTATTCCATAAACAAGCAACATGGCAGACGGCAGAAAACTGCATGTATTTTTCCCTATGCAATCTCAGCAAAGATAATATCGGCGACATCGTTGCAGTCTCGTGTGTGGAATCTGTATATTTGTAGTGGTTTTTTTGCGAATTGTGTCTGGCAAACTTTGGAGGAAATCTAACGGCAATTAAAGGTAGGAGAGTAATTTTTTGTAGTTGTTAACAATTTGGTTCGGACAATTTTTTTTAATAGAAAAGTTACTAGTCCCCAGGAAAATTCACTGGTCCCCCTCCCTCTCCTCTCATTAACCTGTTCAAGGAATGAACATTACAAATGCTATACATGTATCTTTGAGTGCATAATTATAATGTACAGTACATATATATATAAAAAATTAATGCAAGTGAAATAATGTTGTTTTTCAAGTTTATAAGTTTTGCATTTCTTTAACGGACATTCCAAACTTTGCAGCCTATGTCATGTTTGTCTAACGAAGATTTTTAAAATATCAAAATTACATATTATAAACAATGGATGTACATTATTATTTCTAAACAAAGAAATGTAATATTAAAATTAAAATATAATTGTATTCATTAAAATGGATCAAATAGTTGAAACTATGGTACAGTGGCACTGACAGCAGAAACACACAATACACAAGATATTTAAAGCTGTTGCTATTTCTCCACACCAACACATATTATAGAGGTTAGCGTCATACTAGATTACCCACGATCCATAGCGGTCGGCCATGTTGGAAGGCATCAACACCTAATAATAGCTAGGCCTACTTGTCGAATCTTTTTGTTAGTTGTCATTCGTCCTTAACCAACATAATGCCGACAACTTGTGGGATTGTCAGTTGTAATGCCCGCTACGGGAGAGACAATAAAGGATTTTTTTTAGGCTTCCTAACATTATCGCGTGTCAAGGTGAAAAAACTAGTGAAAGATGGAGGCTTTGGCTAGGTTACTTGGCTTTTAGTTATAAACCGATCGGACCTAGGACATTATCTTATAACAAAAACTGACAGTTCAAACCCAGTTTTTGATAAAATTGTGTTGTGTGTGTTGTGCCCTTACAAACATGTACCCATCGCTTCACTTCCATTTGACTGAAGAATGGAAATCCCATCACACACCTGTAAATATGTTTTATTAGAACATTTATAACTGAAACATTGTGCTTATTTTATATACACCATTCCCAGACAGGATAGCTCATACCACATCATTTGATGTACCAGTCGTGGTGCACTGGCTGGAACACGGATTAGCCTAATATGCCCACAGACAGGGATCGATCCCACACCAGACCATGCACCAGACAAGCACTTTACCAGTGGACTACTTCCCAGACCCTATGTAACAAAGTAATGACAGCTATATAGGTGCTGACAAAATAACTAATCACTAAATAAAAGTGTTGTTAAATTATAATCATCATAATTGAATTTAACTTGCAATATTGAGGCCTGTAAATTTGTTTTCTCACTTTTCGACTGTGTACACGTTTCACCCTCCCAGGGCTCATCAGTGCAGCTTGGGTTTCATATCAATTAGTATTGATAAGAAAACTGCAGACGTGTTTTTTGGTGAGTTCGTCATACTTTGTAATAAGTACACATATAGTTCACATAGTTTTATAATTAAATTCAATGTTCATAAATCCATCACCAGTGATACTAAATACCTGTACATGTGTACAGTAGTTTGTATTCGAAAAGTTATTTTCTTTTAGTTTTATTAGCACATTTCACTTTCTTCACTGCTACTCCCTTCCTACAGTCAATACAATACCACTTTCCAGTGGGTGCTTTCTTTAATTCCATACAAGAAAAATGAAACTATTCAAATGGCTTGTGGGGACAGTATGCTGAATCGCATGCGATCATTGGTGAATCATTAGCAGAATCATCGCAAATACAATAAATAGAGTGCTGGATCTTCATCTGATTTGTCAAGTGTAGCACCAGAAGTTGATGGATCAGTCGACAGTTCTGATACTTTTTTCTTGCTCACCAGCTGTTTACTTTTGTTAACCTGGTTAGTGGTATCTGTCATGGTAGTATCTTTCCTGCTAAAAAGCTGACTCACAAATTCTGTCATGTGACGTAGGTAAAAAAAAAACCTGTCAGACTTCTCTGCAATGGTTTCCCAAATCTCGGAGCAGGGTTCAATCCTCAGGATAAAAATATAATTACTATAAAGTGACAGTAATCAAAAGTACAAACATGCAACAGTGAATACTCTTGGTAAAATAATAATGACTTCTTCCTCTGTTACCAGTAACTTGTAGTGGGTTATTATTTCAGATTTGGATGCAGACTGAAAGTCATCTGAATAAATCTGAGTTAGGATAACAGGATATTTGGGTTCGAGTTCCTTTGGAATATAACATTCATTGTACTCTCTTCTTACAGTCAAGCATGTTGGTTTTTCGTCCTTAATTGCATTGAAAAATACATCAAACTCTGCTGATGTGGCCCCATGAATTTCCTTTTTTGAATGAGCTGTTGATTCTGTTGCTTTTTTCGGTGGAGGCTGATCTACCTGCTCATCCAGCCGGTTTTTTTTTTTAAGAAAGTTCTTGACGAAGTGAAGTTAATGTTTTTAAGTGGTGCATAGTCAACATAAGTTCGTGATGCAGGCAACATTCAGTAGGCTGGTTTCTGTGTCACAGTGCTGCTTTCCCTTAACCTCACACTGG
>NC_054710.1:27129477-27206977 GCF_016097555.1 Gigantopelta aegis
TGCGTCATTTGGGACCATAGCTCACAATAAACAGCGAGATCTGTAAATGCATCATTTGGGATCATAGCTCACAATAAACAGCGAGATCTGTAAATGCGTCATTTGGGACCATAGCTCACAATAAACTGCGAGATCTGTAAATGCGTCATTTGGGACCATAGCTCACAATAAACAGCGAGATCTGTAAATGCGTCATTTGGGACCATAGCTCACAATAAACAGCGAGATCTGTAAATGCGTCATTTGGGACCATAGCTCACAATAAACAGCGAGATCTGTAAATGCATCATTTGGGACCATAGCTCACAATAAACAGCGAGATCTGTAAATGCGTCATTTGGGACCATAGCTCACAATAAACCACTAGATCTGTAAATGCATCATTTGGGACCATAGCTCACAATAAACCACTAGATCTGAAAATGCATCATTTGGGACCATAGCTCACAATAAACCACTAGATCTGTAAATGCATCATTTGGGACCATAGCTCACAATAAACCACTAGATCTGAAAATGCGTCATTTGGGACCATAGCTCACAATAAACCACTAGATCTGAAAATGCGTCATTTGGGACTATAGCTCACAATAAACCACTAGATCTGTAAATGCGTCATTTGGGACCATAGCTCACAATAAACCACTAGATCTGGAAATGCGTCATTTGGGACCATAGCTCACAATAAACTGCGAGATGTGTAAATGCGTCATTTGAGACCATAGCTTACAATAAACAGCGAGATCTATAAATGCGTCATTTGGGACCATAGCTCATAATAAACCGTGAGATCTGTAAATGCGTCATTTGGGACCATATAGCTCACAATAAACAGCGAGATCTGTAAATGCATCATTTGGGACCATAGCTCACAATAAACAGCGAGATCTGTAAATGCATCATTTGGGACCATGCATATAAGTCATTTGGGATACAGTGTATATTTTGAGCTTGAGATAAACAAACAAAATTTACAACTTTACATAAAGAAACATTTGGGACACACTTTTGAAACAAATGAAGGAAGGAAGGAAATGGGTTATTTAATGACGCACTCACCACATTTTATTTACGGATATATGCCATGGCATCGGACATGTGGTTAAGGACTACACAAATACTGAGGGAGAAAACCCGATGTCGCCACTTCATGGGCTACTCTTTTTGTTTAGCAGCAAGGGATCTTTTATATGCACAAACAGGATAGTACATACCACGTCCTTTGTTACACCAGTTGTGGAGCACTGGCTGGAACGAGAAATAGCCCAATGGGGCCACTGAAGGGGATCGATCCTAAACTGACCGCGCATCAAGCGAGTGCTTTACCACTGAGCCACGTCCCGCCCCCTTTTGAAACAAATGAGTCAAATTAGGTGTGTATATATATCTCAGTAGATCATATAACATATATTTAACTAACTCATCATTAGGAAGAACCGGCGTCGTGGCAGGCCATCGGTCTACAGGCTGGTGGGTACTGGGTTCGGATCCCAGTTGAGGCATGAATTTTTAATCCAGATACTGACTCCAAACCCTGAGTGAGTGCTCCGCAAGGCTCAATGGGTAGGTGTAAACCACTTGCACCGACCAGTGATCCATAACTGGTTCAACAAAGGCCATGGTTTGTGCTATCCTGCCTGTGGGAAGCGCAAATAAAAGATCCCTTGCTGCCTGTTGTAAAAGAGTAGCCTATGTGGCGACAGCGGGTTTCCTCTAAAAAAAAAAAATCTGTATGGTCCTTAACCATATGTCTGACGCCATATAACCGTAAAGAAAATGTGTTGAGTGCGTCGTTAAATAAAACACTTCTTTCTTTCATTAGGAACATATAATGAATGAAAGTAAAGTTCCGAATACAGTGAAAAAACAATCGAAGATTATCAAGTGATCAGCTGTTGTAGTTGTGCAATGATCAAAACAAAGATTATCCCAGATATTTTAAGTCATATAAGTAACAATGAAAATTGTTTTTAAAACATGAAACTCACGCCTCCTCTACTGGTGCCTTGGGATGATCATAATATTGCTGCACGTTCAGTTTCTGTAAATAAGGCAGTGTAATGTAAATCTTACATGTATATATTGTTCAATTTATACACTAACACCTACACGAGAGAGAGAGAGAGAGAGAGAGAGAGAGAGAGAGAGAGAGAGAGAGAGAGAGAGAGAGAGAGAGAGAGAGAGAGAGAGAGAGAGAGAGAGACAGACAGACAGACAGACAGACAGACAGACAGACAGAGAGAGAGAGAAAGACAGAGAGAGAGAGAAAGAGAGAGAGAGAGAGAGAGAGAGAAAGACAGAGAGACAGAGAGAGAGAGAGAGAGAGAGAGACTAACAGTTTCTGTAAATGAAGCAGTGTAAAGTAAATTTTATGTATTGTTCAATTTATACACTAACACCTACACACACACGAGAGTGATAGAGACAGAGACAGATATATATATATATATATAGATATACATGTATATATGTAGAGAGAGAGAGAGAGAGCGAGACAGAGAAAGAGACAGAGAAAGAGGGTGGGAGAGAGGAAGGAACAGAGAGACAGACGGATGGACAAAGAGAGGGGGGAAGTGAGAGATGAAGGGAAAGAGGGTGGGACGTAGAGGGATGGAGGGGGTCAGAATGACACAGATCATATGACTTTAAATATTTTTGAAGTTCTAAATTTAAACTAAAAATTCCTTGTTTAAATAATATCACATTAAAATTCACCCACTGATGTGAAATTTTAGAAAAAAAGAAAAAAAGGAAAAAAATATATATTCTACATGATTTATAGCTAAACTATCTTTAAGTTAAAAACATATGATTAGAAAAAGAAAACAAAAACATTAATCAAGGAACAATTAAAAAAGGGAAATCTTGCCTGAATATTTTTTTTACCTTTTCCTTTTGACAACCCTCTACTTTTTTTAGCTGTGGTAAATCCAGTCCATGTTTAACTTCATCTTTGACCTTTACATGACCTTCATGGTCACTAGCAAAATCCACGGCATAAGTAGGGGTTGGAATATATAGAATTGGAAGATTCGGTTTCGTATACGTGTATCTCTGGAATGTAGATTATATGTTATCTTTGTGAAACATATTTTAATTATTATGTAATGAATAAATTGGTATATGTCAGTGAAATATGATATAGTGTTCATTTATTAATTCAGTGATATATATATATATATGCTGTATAATTTATAGCGACACTAACTTTAAATTAATAGCTTATTTGTTTAAAAACCAATTTTAGAGTATTAATTAGGGAACAAAACGGAGAAATGTTGCCTTAATATTTATTTACCTCGCGACAATCCCCTGCTTCAAAGTGTAGCATATCCGGGGTTTGTTTTTCAAGTCCATGGTCTGAGATCTTTTCTTTAGCTTCATCCTTGACCTTCATATCATTTATTCGGTCACTGGCAAAACCCATGGCATAATATGGGGTTGGAAGATCCAGTTTAGAATATTTCTGGAATGTAGATTAGTTATCTTTATAAAACATAGTTTTTACCTTACATGTTTAGATGAATTCAGAGGCGGATCTAGCGGCCCCAGGGTCCACCACCCCCCCTAAATTTTGCGGTAATTATAATTTTATTATATATTAATTTTAATTTTTTACGATCCTCTTCCAAACCTCCCCCAAAATTCCCTTGGCATTCCACCTCATGTCACTGCCCCCCCCCCCCCCCACTAAATGGATTTTCTGGATCCGCCACTGGAATTACTAAACTTTGGAATCTATATTGATTAATGTTTTAGGTAAAAAAACAATAAACCTTTATATCCAATACAACCTTTAAATTTAGTTCAATTGACTAGAACATACATGTATATATTGCAATACAATATGGATCACCTGTAAATTAACATACTACAAGAGTAAGCAATTAGAGGGGTTCCTATGCTATTCTCAACCCCTCTCCCCCCCCCCCCCCCCCCTCAAAAAAAACAAAAAAAAAAACATTACGAAACATTCTTTATTGAAAGAAACTACTGTTCTCATTGCTGCATACACTGCCACATGCTTGATCGTTGCGTCGTTTTGCATAGTGTAATATAACAAGGTAACTGCATGGTTAAGATGAGCAGCATTGTACATGCCTACAGTTATTTTGCTGTGCAATGTTTATGGAACAGTAACCTAACCCTAAGCCTTAACTCTAACCCTAACTCTAACCTAACCAATGCGGGCCTGGAAATAATTGTTTTAGTGGTGCCTGTCTGCGTTATAATTTATAGCTAAACTACATGTATCTTTAATGTTGAAAACATTTTTGTTTTTTTTTAAAACAAAAGTATTAATTAATCAAGGAACAAAAAAGGGAAATCTTGCCTGAATATTTATTTACCTTTTCATTGTGAAAATCCTGGTTTTCCATGTTTATTTTGTCAAGTCCGTGTTTGGAAATGTTTTGTTCATCTTCATCACTGACCTTCACCTCATACTGCAGATCAATGCCACAATTCATGTCATAAATTGGGGTATGAACTATTACGACTGGCAGATTCAGTTTCGCATATTTCTGGAATGTAGATTAGTTATATTTGTGAAACATTATCTTTTTTTTACCTTACATGATTACAGAAATTGTTAAACCTTTTTATTATCTCCATTACAACCTTTAAATTTGGATAAGCTATGAATTCACATGCCGCAAGAGTATGCAATTATAGAGGATACTAAATAAGTGGCAATTTGATGCCATTTATCTTACAAGTTATTTAAAAACGTATGAAACAAGCGAAAGTGAGTTAGATATGTTTTTTAAATGAGTTGTAAGATAAATGGTATCACACAGTCACTTATATACGAGGGGGGATGTAGCCCAGTGGTAAAGCGTTCGTTTGATGCGTGGTCATTCTGGGATTGATCCCCATCGGTGGGCCCATGGGGCTATTTCTCGCTTCAGCCAGTGCACCACGACTGGTATATCAAAGTCCGAGGTATGTGCTATCCTGTCTGTGGGATGGTGCATATAAAAGATCCCTTGCTGCTAATCGAAAAGAGTAGCCCATTAAGTGGCAACAGAGGGTTTCGTCACTCAATATCTGTGTGGTCCATGACCATATGTCTGACGCTATATAACCGTAAATAAAATTTGTCGAGTGCATTGTTAAATAAAATATCCCCTTCCTTCCTTATGGCAGAGAAAGAGGAAGTGAAATGTGTGGTGAGATATACAGAAACTGCATGTGTGAAGGAAGCAGAGACAAGTGATGGTGTTTCCATGTAGAGGAGTCTGAGGAATCTGACAGAAGAGAGTCCAAACAAATTTAATCATTGGAGACGTTGGCAAGGGTTTTTTCTATATTAGAAATAAAAAAGAATAAACGAAATCAATCAGTGGTCTAGAATATTAAAATTTAATTCACTAAATATTTATTTACCTGCGGTTTCCAGCTATTTGCCGTATCTGCCTTGTTTGTTGAATCTGGCTCTCCAACGTTGAAATTAACACCTACACTCTTCTTCTCAACTTTGGGCTGTAATGTAGAGCACTTATTTCTGTGACATTAGTTCCAATGAAAGTCTCTGTATATGTGTATGTGTCTCTGTATATGTGTGTATGTGTATCTGTATATGTGAGTGTGTGTCTGTATGTGTGTATATGTGTCTGTATATGTGTGTGTCTGTATGTGTGTGTCTGTATGTGTGTCTGTATGTGTGTGTGTGTGTGTATATGTGTCTGTATATGTGTGTCTGTATATGTGTGTGTCTGTATATATGTGTGTCTGTATATGTGTGTCTGTATATGTGTCTGTGTATGTATATGTGTCTGTATATGTGTGTGTGTGTGTCTGTATGTATGTGTGTGCGTGTTTGTATCTGTATGTATGTGTGTGCATCTGTATATGTATGTGTGTGTTTGTATCTGTATTTATGTTTGTGCGTCTGTATATGTGTGTGTGTGTTCCTGTATACGTGTATGTGTCTCTATGTGTGTGAGTATCTGTATATGCGTGTGTATCTGTATGTGTGTCTGTATGTGTGTTTGTGTTTGTATATGTGTCTGTGTGTTTGTATATATATCTATATGTGTGCATCTGTGTGTGTGTTGTGTGTGTGTGTGTGTGTGTCTGTATATGTGTGTGCGTCTGTGTACAAATTAATCTATTACCCGTCCCTGCAGTTGTAGATATTTCCCAATGCCTTTAGGTCAACAATTAGGTATACTAGTATTTATATTTTAAAAATATATGAGCTTGTATTTTTGGTGAACTGATCAGATTACAAATAATTTGTACAAGGACTATTAAGTTTAGTTTAATAATGATTTCAACATTACTGTTGAAGAATACAGCTATTTGTGAAACGGATACCCTATAGTGAAATAATAACATTATGGGTTGGGTGGTATTTTTACAATTCCACCAAGCAGTGTAAATATATTATTAATTTAGAATCCATAACAAAATAGTAATAAACAGTACCACTGTTTACAATCAAATGACAATATTATTTTAGCAGAATAAATTAAAAAGTGATTTATGAACAAGATTTTATTGTCCAAATTAAAAAGACTTTTAAATACCGTATTTGTTCTAATCATTCGTCCAACATATGTAGAGGCACTGATTTTCTGTTTCATATTTTTCCTTTACTTTTCAGGTTTCTTTTTTAAAATCGTGTCTGTGTGTGTGTGTGTCTCTGTGTGTGTGTCTGTGTGTGTGTGTGTGTCTCTGTGTGTGTGTGTGTGTGTGTGTCTGTCTGTCTGTGTGTGTGTGTCTCTGTGTGTGTGTGTGTGTGTGTGTGTCGGGAAAGGGAAAGGGAAATCTTGCCTGAATATTTATTTACCTTTTCCGTATGATGATATTCTTCTTTCAAGTGTGATATATCCAGATTATTTTTGTCAAGTCCATATTCAAAGATCTTTTGTTCAACTTCAGGATTAACCTTCATATCATATTCTAGGTCAATGCCACAATTCTTGTCATAAATAGGGGTACGAAGTGATACAACTGGAAAGTTGAGTTTTGCATATTTCTGGAATGTAGATTAGTTATCTTTGTGAAACATATTTTTTACCTTACATGATTACATAAATTGCTAAACCTTTTTTTTTTAATCTTCATTACAACCTTTAAATTTGGATAACTTATCAATTCACATGCCACAGAAGAGGGCGGGGTGTAGCCCAGTGGTAAAGCATTCACTTGATGCGCGGTCGGTCTGGGATCAATCCCCGTCGGTGGAACCATTGGGCTATTTTGCGTTCCAGTCACTTCTCCGCAACTGATGTGACAAATGCCGTGGTATGTACTATCCTGTCTGTGGAAACAGCGGGTTTCGTCACTCAATATCTGTGTGGTGCATGACCATATGTCTGACGCTGTATAACCGTAAATAAAATTTATCGAGTGCATTGTTAAATAAAATATCCCCTTCCTTCCTTGTGGCAGAGAAAGAGGAAGTGAAATGTGTGGTGAGATATACAGAAACTGCACGTGTGAAGGAAGCTGAGACAAGTGATGGTGTTTCCATGTAGAGGAGTCAGAGGAAACTGACAGAAGAGAGTCCAAACAAATTTAATCATTGGAGAAATTGGCAAGTATTTATATATTAAAAATAAAAAAGAATAAACAAAATCAATCAGTGGTCTAGAATATTAAAATTTAATTCACTAAATATTTATTTACCTGCGGTTTCCAGCTATTTGCCGTATCTGCCTTGTTTGTTGAATCTGGCTCTCCAACGTTGAAATTAACACCTATACTCTTGGAGGAAGACTTCCTCGCAACTTCGGGCTGCAATGTAGAAGCACTTATTTCTGTGACATTAGTTTCAATGAAAGTATGTGCGTATGTGTGTGTGTCTGTATGTGTTGTGTGTGTGTGTGTATGTTTGTATGCATGTTGTGTGTGTGCATGTGTGTATGTATATATACTCTTCAAAAAAAGAAACGCAAAAGGGTACAAATGGGTTATAACTCCGATTTTATGTTTCCTACCGGTTCATGCTTTGTGAATATAAGGTCATTGCATGTCCCAAACACATTCCCACGGTTACATTCGATAAAACGCAGCTACTGTACAATAAAGTTCCAAAATGTGAACATTCGCAAAAACGCAGCCACGTGCAAACCATGTCACCACTGCACGTGCGTTGTCTGTACGTGCAACATGAACACCGACAGTATAAAAGTGCAGGGTGTTCGCTTGCCTGGCCTCTGTATCTGGCCGACAGTTGACAATCCAGGACATGCCACGTCTCAGTGAACCGCAGAGAAACAATGCCAATGGCCGACTAGACGCAGGCGAATCCAGAACGGCCGTTGCCAGGGCATTCCATGTGTCCCCAAGCACCATCTCCAGACTGTGGGACCGTTACCAGCAACATGGATCAACACGTGACCTCCCTAGATCCGGTCGACCACGGGTCACTACCCCTGGGCAGGACCGCTACATCCGGGTACGCCACCTTCGGGAACGATTGACTACTGCCACCTCCACAGCCGCAGCAATACCAGGTTTGCGCAGGATATCCGACCAGACCGTACGGAACCGCCTACGTGAGGTAGGAATTCGTGCCAGATGTCCAGTTCGAGGTGTCATCTTAACACCACAACACCGTCGAGTCCGACTGCAGTGGTGCCAGATTCATAGACAATGGCCTCAACTGCGATGGAGACAGGTGTGGTTCAGTGACGAGTCCCGATTTCTGCTCCGACGTCATGATGGAAGATGTCGCGCGCGTGTATAGGCGTCGTGGTGAACATTATGCGGCAAACTGCGTGCAGGAAGTGGACAGATTCGGCGGGGGTAGTGTCATGGTGTGGGCAGCCATCTCACACACTGGCAGAACTGACCTGGTCCACGTGCAGGGCAACCTGAATGCACAGGGCTACATTGACCAGATCCTCCGGCCACACATCGTTCCAGTTATGGCCAATGCCAACGCAGTGTTCCAACATGACAACGCCAGGCCTCACACAGCACGTCTCACAACGGCTTTCCTACAGAACAACAACATTAATGTCCTTCCTTGGCCATCGATATCACCGGATTTGAACCCAATTGAGAATCTATGGGACGAGTTGGACCAACGCCTCCGACAGCGACAACCACAGCCCCAGACCCTGCCCGAGCTGGCAGCAGCCTTGCAGGCCGAGTGGGCCACCATCCCCCGGGACGTCATCCGTACTCTGGTTGCTTCAATGGGCAGGCGGTGCCAGGCAGTTGTCAACACACGCGGAGGCCACACCCGGTATTGACTCCAGATGACCTTGACCTTGGTGGTGTGTCCTATCACTTACTCACAATGGACTAGAGTGAATTGTGAACAATCCTGCAACATTTGGTAATTATCGGACTCACCATTCAATAATTAAATCAATTCTCCAAATGTTACGACAATGTGGTTTTGCGTTTCTTCTTTTGAAGAGTATATGTATGCATGTTGTGTATGTGTGTGTGTGTGTGTGTGTGTGTCTGTATGCATGTTGTATGTGTGTGTGTATACATGTTGTTTTTGTGTGTATGTCTGTATGCATGATGTGTGTGTGTGTGTGTGTGTGTGTATGTCTGTATGCATGTTGTGTGTGTGTATGTGTATGTATGTATGCATGTTGTGTGTGTGTATGTGTGTATATCTGTATGCATGTTGTTGTGTGTGTGTGTGTGTGTATGTATGCATGTTGTGTGTGTGTGTATGTCTGTATGTATGCATGTTGTGTGTGTGTGTGTGTGTGTGTGTGTGTATGTATGCATGTTGTGTGTGTGTGTCTGTATGCATGTGTGTGTGTGTCTGTATGCATGTTGTGTGTGTGTTTGTGTGTATGTCTGTATGCATGTTGTGTGTCTGTGTATATGTGTGTGTATCTGTATGTGGTGTATCTGTATGTGTGTGTGTCTGTTTATGTTTGTGTATATGTGTGTGTGTCTGTATATGTGTGTACATGTGTCTGTATCTGTCTGTATGTGTATGTGTGTCTGTATCTGTCTGTATATGTGTGTCTGTATATGTGTGTGTCTGTATATATGTGTGTGTGTCTGTATATGTGTGTGTCTCTATATTTGTGTGTGTCTGTATATGTGTGTGTCTGTGTATGTTTTTATATATATGTGCGAGTGTCTGTATGTATATGTGTGCGTATGTGTGTCTGTATATGTGTGTGTGTGTGTGTGTTCCTGTACATGTGTGTCTGTATATATATATATATATCTATGTGTGTGTGTGTGTATGTGTGTCTGTATATGTGTGTGTATCTCTGCGTGTGTGTGTGTATGTTGTGTGCGTGTATCTGTATGTGTCTCTGTGTGTGTGTGTGTGTGTGTATGTGTGTCTGTATATGTGTGTGTATCTCTGTGTGTGTGTGTGTGTATGTTGTGTGCGTGTATCTGTATGTGTGTGTCTGTGTGTGTGTGTGTATGTGTGTCTGTATATGTGTGTGTATCTCTGCGTGTGTGTGTATGTTGTGTGCGTGTATCTGTATGCGTGTGTCTGTGTGTGTGTGTGTGTGTGTTGTGTGCATGTATCTGTATGTGCGTGTCTGTCTGTGTGTGTGTGTGTGTATGTGTGTGTGTGTTGTGTGCATGTATCTGTATGTGCGTGTCTGTCTGTGTGTGTGTGTGTGTCTGTATGTCTGTGTGTGTGTGTGTGTGTCTCTCTCTGTGTGTGTGTGTGTGTCTCTGTGTGTGTGTGTGTCTCTGTGTGTGTGTGTCTGTCTGTCTGTCTGTGTGTGTATGTGTGTGTGTCTCTGTGTGTGTGTGTGTGTGTCTGTATGTGTGTGTGTGTGTGTGTCTGTCTGTCTGTGTGTGTCTCTGTTTGTGTGTGTGTGTGTGTCTCTGTCTCCGTGTGTGTCTCTGTGTGTGTGTGTGTGTGTGTGTGTCTCTGTGTGTGTGTGTGTGTGTGTGTGCGTGTCTGTGTCTCTCTGTGTGTGTGTGTCTCTGTGTGTGTGTGTGTGTGTGTGTGTGTGTCTGTCTGTGTGTGTGTCTCTGTGTGTGCGTGTCTGTCTGTGTGTGTGTCTCTGTGTGTGTGTGTGTGTCTGCCTGTATGTCTGTCTGTGTGTGTGTGTGTCTCTGTGTGTGTGTGTCTCTCTCTCTGTGTGTGTGTGTCTGTGTGTGTGTGTGTGTCTCTCTCTGTCTGTCTGTGTGTGTGTGTCTCTGTGTGTGTGTGTGTGTGTGTGTCGGGAAAGGGAAATCTTGCCTGAATATTTATTTACCTTTTCCGTATGATGATATTCTTCTTTCAAGTGTGATATATCCAGATTATTTTTGTCAAGTCCATATTCGAAGATCTTTTGTTCAACTTCAGGATTGACCTTCATATCATATTCTAGGTCAATGCCACAATTCTTGTCATAAATAGGGGTACGAAGTGTTACGACTGGAAGATTGAGTTTTGCATATTTCTGGAATGTAGATTAGTTATCTTTGTGAAACATATTTTTTACCTTACCTGCATGGTTACATGAATTGCTAAATTTTGGAATCTTTGTTAATTAATGTTTTGGAAAAAAAAAACACCCTCATATCTTCATTACAACCTTTAAAATTAGGTCGATGGGATTTAAACGTATACTGCCATACAATTTGGATCATCTATAAATTCACATGCTATAATATTAAGCAATTACATGTTTATTACAGTCAAACCTGCTCTATCTACCACCTGTAATATACAGCTACCTGTTTTCAGTGGCCATTTTATTCTCCCAAATCTATTATTGGATAAACTGACCTGTAATAAGCAGCCACCTGTCTTAAAGGGTCACATGCTAAATCTCCCTGTCATTAACACAGTTTGTACTGTATATGAATGTAACCTCCCCCACCCCGTAGCCTGCCAGTAAAACACACCTTTCTCTTGCCTCCTATTGATTCCATCCAAATTATTTTACTGATCTAACTGCTCATGCTCATTCATCCACATCCCAGTCCTTGTCTTTCTAACCATGACATGTTTCTTGTCACCATCCATGTCGGAACCATCTAAACCATATTTCCATGTGCCAGCCACTGTTAGTTCAGACCAGCTTTATTGGTGCCAGACAAAGAGGAAGCAAGGTGTGTGGAGGGATGTACAAAACCCTTTCATTTCACATTAAGTTTTTGCTGTAGGCTTACTACGACTACCTAAGAAGTGCCTGTAACCATCTAAACCATCTTCCCATGCACCAGCCACTGTTAGTTCAAACAAGCTTTATTGGTGCCAGAGAAAGAGGAAGCAAGGTGTCAGGTGGAGGGATGTACAGAAAGTGCATGGGTGAAGGAAATTGCACATGACAAGTAGGTGACGTGTGTACAATTCAGAGGAGTCAGAGGAAACTAACAGAAAAGAGTCCTAACAAATTTAATCACTGGCGAAGTTGGCAAGTTTTTGTTATATTAAAGATGAAAAAGAATTTTAAAAAATTAAGTAGTGGTTGTCATATAGATAATAGCATACAATAGTGCTGCCATTTATTATATAATTAATAACATTGACCTTCGAAAATAAATCATTATTGTTTGGGGCCATTATGTATTGGCTATCACAGTGGTCTAGAATATTATAATTTAATTCAGTAAATATTTATTTACCTTCGGTTTCCAGCTATCTGCCATCTCTGCCTTTATTGATGAATTCTGAACTTCGGGCTGCAATGTAAATGCACTTATTTCTGTGACATTAGTTGATATACATGTACATCTAGCAGTGTCCAAACTTGGATTATTTGGTGCATTGAATGCATCACATTGTGTGTGTTTTGTGTTGTGGAGGGCAAGGCCTCCACGAGTGCAAAATATTTGACTCAAGTACTCGAGGATCAAAGTCGACCCAGACCCAGGTACCCAACACTTACATTAGATGATAATGAGACTGAGGAATAAAGTAAAATAGCATTATGCATCTTAATTCCAGCGCTGAACATGGATGCCAAATCATTCCATTGTAATGCATCCCACACATTAGACTTTTGTTTTCTCTTCACATTTCATAGCTCCTTAATGTAACCCGCGGCAAGCATATGGCAAAATTACATTAAAAAATGTAATTAAATGAGTGTTCATCCTTGCATGGGTACTGGAGTCCTATGAACGGACACGAGTCTTGCTAGAATCGGCCCGTGCCCGAGTACTTGAGTACTCTTGGAGACCCTAGTGGGGGTGGGGGGTCTCTGTTAATGTAATTGTGTTTTATCATCGGGACATTGCTCCCATGCTCCCACCTACCCCCTTGTCACTGAACACATTCAAGGCCTGAATGAAGATTTACACCTTGTATTTCATTAAAATACTCAAAAACATTTCACTCGTGGACTGAAATCAGCATCATGTACCTGTATAAAATATTCTCTATTATTCAATTACACCGCTTTTATGGGGGTAATGCAATATATGCCAAATACCTCATTTAACAATGTTTTTTGCTGAATTTACTTTAATGTTTGGTATTCTGTTGCATAGTCAGGACAAATATTGATGGTTATTAATGTAGTTAACACCAAAATATAATGCTAAGATAAATAATTTGTACTATGCCAATTTTTTTTAACCAAACGGAGTCGTGTCCCTTGATTCGAAAAATTCTATTTTGGGGGATTTGGAGCAAGATAATGTTTCTTTTAAAAAATATATCATCATTTAAAAGGTGTTCGTTCCATCACTAGTGGCGGATCCAGAAAATCCATTGGGGGGGGGGGGGGGGGAGGGCAGTGACATCAGGTGAAATGCCAAGGGAACTTTGGGGGAGGTTTAATATATTAAAATTATAATTATCGCAAAATTTAGGCCCCCCCGATCCGCCTCTGCACTACATTTAAAACGATCTTAAAATCGTGAAAGTATCTACGTCCTCCCCTTTAAAAAAAAAACCTGGGGTTATTATATTGACAATTTATTGGAAATACGTACACAGAGCCAGTTTATCCTAGTAGCACATGTAGCACGTGCTACGGGCCTCGCAGTTATGTGTACATTTATTTTACCCAGGTAATTTTTCCCCTCTCCCTGAGGGTGTTGCAAAATATATATCCTGGGAGGGGAGACCGCTGTTATTTGTGCTACAGGCCCCGCGGATCTCTAAACCAGCTCTGTATGTTAATGCTTCTGTCAATTTTTGCTAAAGAGTTATTTCCCCAGAATAGAATTCTTTTCGGTTTTTTTTTTTTTTTTTTTTTTTTTTTAAAATAGTTAAAAAATATATGTATATTTCATCAGTACACACACACACACACACACACACACAAAACAAAAAACCCATTTCGATTTCATTATTGTCATATTATTTAAAGACAGTATCCACGGTCCCTAGCGATATTATGATTGATACTCGGGAAAACACACATATTTGCTACGTATGATTGCAGTGATTCGGACTAAAACCATGTTTGCTTTCCCTATGGTTTCTTAGTTATGTTTGGTTTTGGAAAGATTTGTGTCAGTCCGTTTGTATAAATGGTTTCAATGTTACCTGCTGGGGGGTTTTCTTAATCTTTTCTCTTCTTTTTGTAAAAGGAATCTTCCGGTATTTTTGGGTTTTAATAACATCGACTACAAGTTGGCTCAAATAAAACGAACGAAATAACAATGGTATCGCATAGCAACAGACGACGCTCCAACAACGTCATTATCACGTGGTTTTTAATTTCCGAACACACCCGACCACAGTATTAGTACACATATAATGCTACTACATTATGTTAAAACGTCTATTACTGCATAATTTTGATGCAACATTGCAGAATGGTGCAGATATTCATCTTCATAATAATGACGTTATACTGTCGGTGCATTTGTTAAACATTTCTGAATGACGTTACTTTATATCCCTAAAATAATAATGATGTTGTTATGTAGCCTACAGGTTGGTGGTGGTGGTGGTGACTAACATTGGTATATGTGTTGGTGAGGAGAAATAATAGCTTTAAATCTCGTGTATTGTGTGTTTCTGCTGTCAGTGCCAGGCCAAAGAAAATTGCGAGAATGATAGTTTTGTTCTTACTCGCTTAATACTTCCATCAACATAAAATTCTGCATTTGACGTCATAGCTTTTCTTTAGTGACGCACAATTGCTATTTAAAGATAGCGCGCCAAAATACATACCGCGTATAATGGTAGGTATGACAAAGTTTGACGTCACTTTGCGCTGCATATCTGCCACCAGCTTAAATGACTCATTTTTCAACACAAATATTACAGCTTCCCAATAAAATACAGTGATATTAAATACATGTATATACACAGCGTTTTATCGTCTTTCCAGCTGATATAATTATTTAATTTGTAATTCGGTTAAAACTACACCAATAACGATTTTCAAGAGAGCTCTGCCAATGATGTCGCGTAAAAAGTATGACGTCGCGGCCATTTTTACAGCTGATAGGGTCACATGATAATTTTGTCTTAACGCGGCGTCTGACGTCAATGGCTTCTTTCAGAAGTGTTTTGAGGTATTTAAGACGTGGCTCATTATAGAGAAAGGTCGATTTTGTCACTGATAACGAAATGTGATATTTTAAATGTACTTTGAGAAACACTGAACTTCAAATGGATTTTGAATATATTTCTATACTTCGGCACATCGAGTTCACATATTCAGTTGTTAAATTGAACCTATTTCTATGTTTTCTTGAAGTTTCAAGTCATTTCACCCTAGCGCATGTGAGCGCAAGGCGTCCTAACTGGGGTTGTCTCAGCAGTCATGGCGGCAGCCATTTTATCAATCCCATAATGCATCGCTTCAAGGTGGCACTGCCTAGTGTGTTACATGTGTTTTAGTTTTTAAAAATAAATATTAGGGCTTAAGTTGCTGAAATTGCGTTTTGTTATAACTGACCATGTGTCAAATATCGGAGGTGAATCTAGCCCAAATACATTATGGCTAGCGAGCTCTCACCCACAATTACATTGTTTTGGTTGTTTCTTGCATGGAAATTGTCTTCCTTTTTTTAAAGCTGCAATCTCGCCTCACATTAATTAGCATAACTTCATAGAAACACACCTACAGTTTTTATAAAGAATTGTGTGTGACAGTAACACAATTTTAATAGTTAAATATTTTTTTTTTTTAGATATTTTAGGTAATATTCTGATCAGCACACAGTACCCTCCCCACATGCTATATTGCATGTTTTTTTAATGTATTTTCCAGGGAAACATGACCCCACCGCCACCCCCATCCCAACACACACAAAAACCTTTGCTAGCCACAGTCTTGACCTCTACACAATTTCCTGCACAGGCGCATGTTTTACAAAATATTTCGTTTCAATGCTTCAAATTAATTTTATATGTGCATTAAATTGTATTATAAACATGCTAAATTGCAAATTTTGCTGTAATAACAGCAAAAATAATTTATCCTAAAAACATCGACCTAGTAACTGTAACATTAGTATTTGTATAAACATGTTTATAATGTTGGTGTTGCATGTCGATTTTTCAAGATAGGTAGGGCCTAGATGTCCAACATGTTAGATGAAGACATTGTTGTACACATGATTGTAAGCATAACTGGCAGGCAAATCAAAATAAATAACCATAAATAAAACAAAAACAAATAGCCCAATCCACCACCACCCCCAAAACACCCCAGTAACAACACCAACCCACCCGAAAATAAAATACAAAATACCCCTCCCCATCGGCAAACGCACACACACGGCCCGCCCCCCCCCCCCCCCTAAAAAACCCAAACAAAACAAGAACAAAAACAAACATATAACCCAGACGAACACGCACATTTTCTATCTATATTTACAGTGGCATGCAATAATCACATTTGTATTATTATTATTATTATTAAGACCTCCCCCACCAAACCACCACCCCCCAAAAAGAAGACACGTCACCCACCCACCCCCAACAACATTTATTTTTCTTCGAAATATTTTCACTATCATTAATCACATTTGTATTATTATCATTTAAAAAAAAAAAAAATTCAGCCTTTTATAAAAAAAATTCCAAATGTATTTTTTGTTACTCAGCTTAAATCAAGAACCCCCCCCCCCCAAAAAAAAACAAAACAAAAAAACCCACCACCACCACCCCCACCCCCAAAAGACCCGTCACCCCCTCCCCCCACCACCAACTTTATTTTTCTTCAAAATATTTTCACTATCATTAAATAGACGGTTTTACCCTATTGTATTTCGTCACGTGCTCATTCAATCACCCATGTGCACTGCCTTTATTTTTTTTATGTAACATTGTTTCACTATTTATGCATAATAGAAGTTGGAAAAGAATGGGGTATCGTTGCATTGTCCTGATAGGCTAACTAAATATATTAAGTTGTGAAAACAACAACGTCACTTTTTATTGCTTATTTTCCGATTTTACGTTTATAACGACGTTAGGGTTAATGGTTACATTGTAACGTTATAATGGTATATGTTACCATTTTCCAGTGGCTTCAAGAACACTATTACATATTCCAGAATATAATATTTGGCGTGTTTCAGATCGGTTTTAAAGTGAAATATACACATGGTGATTAGTAGTTGAGTTTAACCGGCAAGTTTAGAAAAGCGATTCAAATTTGGCAGACATATTTCACAGCACGCCAAACTTCAAAGGGCTAAAACTTTCTAACCACTAAATATTTTTCCGTCCGGTTTTAATTAATTTACATTTTTTGGTACATATATTTGCTTGAAATAAAAAGTTTGACCACATATTTATTTGTTAATTTTTCGTTGTTCTACCTACTAATGGGTCGAACACTGTCTCGAGCACAGACGGGGTTTGAGCCAACGGGATTCAACTATTTCTCTTGCAAAATTTCAATTTATATCGCCCACCCACCACCCCCACCCCCCAAAAAATGTCAACCATTTGGTCATTTTGAAATATAGTCTTTGAATGAATGAATGATCGAATGAATGTTTAACAGCACGATATAGTCTTACACCGGAAACTTACATTTTTGCATTAGTAGTAGAAAGGGGTGTTTTATAAGCACCATCCAAGACAGGATAGCACATACCATGGCCTTTGATGTACAAGTTGCTAGAAAGAGAAATAGCCCAATGGGCCCACCGACAGGGATCGATCCCAGATTGACCGCACATCAAGCAAACTAGCGCTTTACTCCCCCCCCCCCCCCCCCGCATTAGTTATAGATGCGTGGTATAACCCACATACCACAATATAAATTTTGAACGTAGTACGCATAGTGATATTTTTCTAGCATACCAATATATATTGCACTTGTATAATAAAAATAAATAAATAAAATAAAACTATCTTCCCAGAAAAACAACAAACAAAAAACCATCAAAAAACCCTCTTTATATCTTCCCACAAAATAACAATTAAAATTTTCCAAAATGCCACATTTATATTTTCACTGCCACTTAAGTTAACAATCTCCTTTTGTCTCATCTGGAACGCTATAGTTTTACTGCATACTGGCGTAGGAAATGGGGGGGGGGGGGGGGGGGGGGGGGGGGGGGGGGGGCATGTGCCCCCCCCCCACTTTTCAGACATTTTGCTTTATATTTGCTTTATAATAGTGTAAAAGTGTGTAAATATAAAAGTGTGCCCCCTCCCCCTCCACACATACACACTTTTGGGCACCTTCCTACGCTCGTGCTGCAGATAATTTTGAAATGTCAGAAGATTGTAGAACCAAAATGCACTGGGCCTAGGAGTACTATGTAATTACTAAATAAAACAATTTGAATCATTGCTTTAGTTTACAAATTATTTGCAATAAACAAGATTCTAATATGAAATATCCAATACACACATGTATGATCTGGCTAATACAATGTACCAAGGTTAAATATTTTCTATGAAAATATCAGGTTATATTTCCTTGATATACTGTAAATCAGAAAATATTTCCTTGACATACCATACTGTAAATCAGAAAATGTTAAAAATTATTTGCAATAAACAGTGTTCTAGCCAAGGTTATTTGATATGAAAATATCAGTTTATATATTTCCTTGACATACTGTAAGCTAAATCAGAAAATGTTAAAAATTATTTGCAATAAACAGTGTTTTATATGAAATGGCTCATATACATATACAATAAGGCTAATGCAATGTACCAAGGTTAAATATTTCCTATGAAAATATTAGGTTTTATTTCCTTGACATACTGTACTGTAAATCAGAAAATTTTAAAATTATTTGCAATAAACAGTGTTCCAGGCAGGTCAAAAACAAGATTCATATATAAAATGGCCCATATACATGTATGATGCGGCTAATATAATGTACCAACGTTAAAGGTACATTCCTGAGTTTGCTGCATTGTAAGATGTTTCTGACTAATAAAATATTTCTACAATTAAATTTACATATTAAATACATTTTCTTGTTTAGAATATCAGTGTCTATTCAATGTGTTTCTGGTCATCTTAATATTTGTAAGAAGCCCAATCTGGATTTTGTCTTCGAATAATTTCGTACATATGAAAAAATATATTTTAGGAAATAAAATGAAATTTAACCTAGTACACATTTTAGAACGATCAGAAACACGTTTAATATACAGCCACTAATATTTCTTGCAGAAAAATATATTTGATATCTAATTACAATCGTTAAAAAGTCTCTGTTAGTCGATAACATCTTAAAAAGTGCAGCAAACTCAGGAATGTCCCTTTAAAGGTTTTCTATGAAAATATTAGGTTATATTTCCTTGACATACCATACTGCAATTTTTTTTTTTTTTTTTTAAATATTTGCAATAAACAGTGTTCCAGGAACTTCATAACTGATATCCTACATGCAATTGCCCATATACATGTACAATAAGGCTAATACAATGTATTGACGTTAAATATTTCCTATGCACATATCAGATTATATTTCCTTGACATACTGTACTGTAAATCGGGAATTTTTTTAAATTATTTGGCAATTTTGGCAATACCCATCATGTTTACAGTAGGACAAGAATTACATGTAATTCACCGAAGTATTAAATTTTTACCAAAACATGATTTATAAATTTCATTGTCATGTAATAAATGAGACATTGAACATGCACATCAGGATTATGACAAATGTAACAAGTGAACATTGTTTTGGTCAGATTACAGGACATATAAACTTCATATAATTTATAAAACAAGGTGGCTTAAAATGCTATATTTCCATTAGTTCACAATAAAATTTGGCATTGTAGGAAGACAATGGGACTATAGGCTGTGTCTGTGTGTGTGTGTGTATCTCTGTGTGTGTGTGTGTGTGTGTGCGTGTATCTGTGTGTGTGTGTGTCTGTGTGTGTGTGTGTGTCTCTGTGTGTGTGCGTGTATGTATGTGTGTATCTGTGTGTGCGTGCGTGTGTGTGTGTTTGTCTGTGTGCTTGTGTGTGTGTTTGCATCTGTGTTTGTGTTAAAGTTTGTTCGTTTTGTTTAACAACACCACTAGAGTACATTGATTAATTAACATTTGGTAATTCTGACACATTGTCATCAGAGGAAACCCGCTACATTTCCCTAATGCAGCAAGGGAACTGTTATATGCATTTTCCCAGACAGGAAAGCACATACCACGGCCTTTGACCAGTTGTGATGTGTGTTTGTGTGTGCATATGTGTGTGTATATATATATATGTATGTTTATATATGTGATTATGCATGTGTGTCTGAATGCATACATGTATATGTCTATAGACACATGTTTGTGCCTTGAATATGCTCATGTACATGTATATATGAGATGAATTAATAACTTAAAATTATTAAAAGCTATATATCTAAAGAAATATATATTAAATTTACTGAGAACTTGCTCAACCTAAATATATTGTTTATATAGTGAGAGGCATAAATAACATAATGGCTATTTCCCTGAATATTTCACATAATAAAATATCAATGAAATACCCATCGCATTATTTATGTCTCTCAGTATATAAATAAAATGTAAAATGTATATAAGATATGTACAGTAAAGTTCTAAAAACCAAACCCTCTGGCACTGTGCTTATAAAAACTTTAGAGCCGAATTTACAAAGCCTGTTCTTTTTTAACCGCAGGTGTTTAAGCATTGTAAATGTATGTAGCTACACACGTTTAAACACATTAGTGGAGGGGGCACAATCTTCAATGGAGGAGGCACAATCTTCAGTGGAGGGGGCACAGTCTCTAGTGTCGGGGGCACAGTCTCTGGTGGAGGGGGCAGTCTCTGGTGGAGGGGGGGGGGCACAGTCTCCAGTGGAGGAGACACATTCTCTAGTGGAGGGGGCAGTGTCTCTAGTGTCAGGGGCACAGTCTCTGGTGGAGGGGGGAACAGTCTCTAGTGGAGGGAGCACAGTCTTTGGTGGAGGGGGCAGTCTCTGGTGGAGGGGGCACAGTCTCTGGTGGAGGGGAGCACAGTCTGGTGGAGGGGAGCACAGTCTCTGGTGGAGGGGCACAGTCTTTGGTGGAGGGGGGGCACAGTCTCTAGTGGAGGGGGCACAGTCTCTAGTGGAGGGGGCACAGTCTCTAATGGAGGGGGGGAACAGTCTCTAATGGAGGGGGGGCATGTTCTCTAATGGAGGGGGCACAGTCTCTAGTGTCGGGGAGAACAATCCACATTTTAATTTTTTATATAAATATAAAGTAAGACAAAAATCCATACATTTTCATCCTCGACTTGGGCTGCCCCCCCCCCCCCCCCCCCCAGTTCCTACGAGCATGATAAGCACATGTCATAATATACCCAAATAATTAAAATTCCTAATTTCTACATATCTTTCATCACAAATTAATTAACATAACAATCAGTTCAAATTAGCAAGGCTTGCTATAAAGGTTAACTTTATAATAAAGTAAAACAAATTTGTCAACTTGTAGTCAAATATCAGGAGATGACAATACATATGTTTTCATTACCAATAAAGGCTAATTAAATTTTTAAAAATATATTAAAAATCCTGCATTAAAATTGCTATTTTGGCTAAAAGGAAAAAGGAAGAAGAGTTTTCCAACTTGTAGTCATGATATAATACCAGGAGATGACATTACGATATAATACCAGGAGATGACATTACGATATAATACCAGGAGATGACATTACATATAATACCAGGAGATGACATTACGTATGTTTTCATTTCCAATAAAGGCTATAATATTTCAATAATAATAAAAAAATATTCAATTGAAAATCCTGCATTAAAATGGCTTTTTTGGCTAAAAAGAAAATGGACCAAGAGTTAACTCTCCTGAATAGCGACATGGTGTGTATTACTTTTTTTTCTCTTAAATAGTGAAGTAATTTGATTGATTTATGTATACATATAATGTATAGTGAACATACTGAAAACATTAAAATGAAGAAACAAAGAAATGTTTTATTTAACGATGCACTCAACACATTTTATTTACGGTTATATGGTGTCAGACATATGGTTAAGGACTACACAGATATTGAGAGAGGAAACCCGCTGTCGCCACTTCATGGGCTACTCTTTTCGATTAGCAGCAAGGGATCTTTTATATGCACCATCCCACAAACAGGATAGCATATACCACGGCCTTTGATATACCAGTTGTGGTGCACTGGCTGGAACGAGAAACAGCCCAATGGGCCTACCGACGGGGATCGATCACACACTGAGCGAGCGCTGTACCACTGGGCTACGTCTCGCCCCTCATTAAACATACGTCACATATAAAGTGTCATTGTTTTCGGATCAAAGTTTGAAACGTTTAGCGCATTAAAATCAAAATCAACCAACGATATACACAGTAAAATTGATTTTAACCCTCTAGCTCATAATGTTTTTTTATTATAAAGTTAACCTTTGAAAACTAGATGCATTCTACAAGTAAAACTGGCCTCGGTGGCGTCGTGGTTAGGCCATCGGTTTACAGGCTGGTAGGTACTGGGTTCAGATCCCAGTCGAGGCATGGGATTTTTAATCCAGATACCGACTCCAAACCCTGAGTGAGTGCTCCTCAAGGCTCAATGGGTAGGTGTAAACCACTTGCACCGACCAGTGATCCATAACTGGTTCAACAAAGGCCATGGTTTGTGCTATCCTGCCTGTGGGAAGGGCAAATAAAAGATCCCTTGCTGCTAATCGGAAAGAGTAGCCCATGAAGTGGCGACAGCGGGTTTCCTCTCAAAATCTGTGGTCCGTAACCATATGTCTGACGCCATATAACCCAGTCCCCACCCTTTAACATAAGCCTTTATTATCCACATAGTTCAACATAACCGAATTAATAATAATCATACCAAGCACACATATAATAACAAGTGTGATGATGTAATTTTGGGAAGTGATGTCATAACATGACGTTGTTTTCTCCAGTCCTAGTTCAGACTTTGCATGTGAAATATGACGTTATTTCGTCGTCTTCTTCTAGTTGTGGTTGAAACATTTTAAGACAGTCCTTGTTATTCATTAAAAAAACCCTCAATAATAATATGAATAATAAAGAAATTGTTACACTCGCGTGTGAATCGTACTGATTTTACGAAACTCGTGTCAGGATTCATGTATTACCCTCGTTCTCGCTCAGGCAATACAAGAATCCCGACACTTGTTTTGTAAAATCAGTACGACACACAAGCTTGTATAATAATCTCTATGTATCACACTGCACCGGTCATCTAGTGAAGAGAACATTCTCGGCGTCGGAACTGTCTACATCAGTCACACAGTTTAACGGAAGACTTGAATTCGAGGCAGCGGAAACACCGATGGGAAGGCCACTTGTGGAATAATCTGACTTCGGCACAGAAGACTTCCAAACATTATGGGACAGCACATCTGGTGAAATATCTTCTCCGACCTCTCTATCAGAACTAAACAAATCTGACCTCAGGTCAGTACAGTTATTTACCCTGTTGCTTAGCAACCCGCCACCCTCTCTCACGGAACTTAACAAATCTGACTTCGGGTCGGTACAGTTATTTACCCTGTTGCTTAGCAACCCGCCACCCTCTCTCACGGAACTTAACCAATCTGACTTCGGGTCGGTACAGTTATCTACCCTGTTGCTTAGCAACCCGCCATCCTCTCTCACGGAACTTAACAAATCTGACCTCGCATCGGTACAGTTATCTACCCTGTTGCTTAGCAACCCGCCACCCTCTCTCACGGAACTTAACCAATCTGACTTCGGGTCGGTACAGTTATCTACCCTGTTGCTTAGCAACCCGCCATCCTCTCTCACGGAACTTAACAAATCTGACCTCGCATCGGTACAGTTATCTACCCTGTTGCTTAGCAACCCGCCATCCTCTCTCACGGAACTTAACAAATGTGACCTCGCATCAGTACAGTTATCTACCCTGTTGCTTAGAAACTCTCCACCGTCTTGCATATTATCATAACTATTATTAGCACCAGTGTTAATTGCAGTTGCCGATGACGACATCAGTGGAAATGTTTCCATGGGAATGTCCTCAGCCTGTAGTAAACCGGTCGATTCCGTGATATCGTCCGAGTTAACAGGTTCGGGTCTGGAACGATCAGCTAGGCGCTGGGCCCGAGCAGCAAGTTTTAACTTGCGTCGATGTTCTTTCTTCTCGTCGTTGTAACAGAATGCGTACTCAAGTGTTTCATAAACGCACATGACGGCACAGAACACACATGCTAACGCCAGTATCTGTAATGAGACATAATATTTAAATATATATAGTCCTTCAGTTAGTATCTGTAATTAAGCATGATATTTAAAGTAACATAGTCCACCAGTACAATATAGATCTGTAATGGAGACATAATGTTTAAAGGGACATTCCTGAGTTTGCTGCATTGTAAGATGTTTCCGACTAATAAAATATTTCTACGATTAAACTTGCATATTAAATATATTTTCTTCTTTAGAATAGCAGTGTCTGTATATTCAGTGTGTGTCTGGTCATCTTAATATTTGTAACAAGCCCAAACTGGATATTGTCTTCAAATAATTCCGTACTACGAAAAACAAATTTTAGAAAATAAAATGAAATTTAACCTAATACAAATATTAGATGATCAGAAACACATTTACTATTCAGCCACTAATATTTTATGCAAAAAAAAATATTTGATATGTAATTACAATCGTTACAAAGTCTGTTAAGTCGATAACATTTTAAAAATTGAAGCAAACTCACGAATGTCCTTTTAAAGGTACATAGTCCACAAGTATCTGTAATTAAGACTCGATATTTAAAGATACTGAGTACTGTAGCATCTGTAATTTAATCATATTTAAATATACAGTGAAACCTGTTTAAACTGGACCCTGATAATTGTGAACGTGAACTGTTTTATCATGCTTATATACCGCAAATGTTTCAAGCATGCCCATCATGGGATTAGCCTCTGACATCGCCAGTGACTAAGTCTGGGACAGAGGAGGGGGAGGGTAAGTTTGAGGTGGGCGGAATTTGCAATAAACAATTTAGAAGTTAGGTCAAGGACCTAAGCCAAAAAAGAGATAGGTAACACATCCTGCACATATTTTTATCTGGAAAAACCCCCTTAAATCCAAACAATTAAATTTGAATGCTCGGCCAAAAAGGTTTCAAGGTGATTTGAGCAATTTTGACGGGCTGTAAAGATAAAGACCCTGAGAAACCGGAATCATGTAAAAACCAGCCAAGTCACAAATTTTCTAAATTCTAAAACGTGACCCTTCTGAACACAGGATCCTGTCTAAATTAGATAAATATTAGGTCCCAGGCATGATCTGGTTTAGACCGGTTTCATTGTTACACTGTAGTATCTGAAAATTGCAATAACGATTTATTTCATTGTCACATTGCTCTCGCTAAAACAATTTTATCCAGCAATCACTGTATACATTTGCAAAATATGATGACTAGATAAATCTCTATATTTTCGGTCACTGAACAAAACTATAGGTCACGTGACATAAGCCCGACTCAACTCAAGTATTTCAGAGTAGATTTTCAACAAATATACTCTTTAAATCATTTGTTGAAGTGCAGTAAATACAAATAACTTTTAGTTTGCGATAACAATACAGAACTTATATATTTATTTATGAATTAGAGTTTAGAAAAGCTTTTTTAATGTGACAGAATGTAGCTAGCGTCTTACAAATAATGACGTCATGTATCTTGTATGACGTCATACGGCAAAAGCTTTGCTAGGTTGACAATACTTGATTTGCGTACACAAAACTGGAATAAAGACTGTGGTATTTTCTGAAAATTCCTGTAGGATTGCAGGATAAAAGAAATAGCTGCTTACTGTCTTAAGATATCGGCTTAATATCCTGCTCAGGTCAAATGGTGAATGCAGCTCGGCAGAGCCTCGCTACATTCGCCATTCTAACCTTCGCAGGATAAAGCTGATATCTTAAGACAGTAACCAGTTATTCTCTATTTATGTAACTTATTTTTCATTTGTATATTAAATTTAAGGCATTTGCAATGAATGAATAAATAAATGAATAAAATTTGAACACCCTAACATGGAAAGGAAATTTACAATGCAATCCATATATGGGTTACAATACACATTTTCAACACTCAGATGTCTGAATATGGCACTATATAAATATTTTTTCTAAAGACAAAATAAAACAAATTCTAGATTCACATCCAAATTATTCAGGCGTTGTATGCAAGGGGAGGGTTTTGGGCATCGAAGCAACTCCCCATCCCACTCAAGCAAAGTTTCCAAGTGAGCATATCCCAACCTTCTCATAAACTTCGCTGGCCAGTCTAGACTAATCCCCCCACCCACCCCGCTAACATTCCTGCACATGCCGCTGTTATTTTTTCATCTTCATCTAAACTTATTTTCGTGTTTATATCCAATTAACCTTCAAGCACACTGTCCTGGGCACACAGCTCAGCTACCTGGGCGTCTGTCCAGGACAGTGGGATACTTGTTAATTGTTAGTGGTTAATGAGAAAGAAGAGAGTGTAGTGGCCTTACACCTACCCACTGAGTCGTTAGAACTCGCTCTGGGTGGGAGCCAGTACCGGCCTGCGAACCCTGTACCTACCAGCCTTATGTCCGATGGCTTAACCACGACACCGGTTATTTTTTCAAAAAGGGATGAGGTGTGTCAAGTCATGCTCAATATGTAGCAGCTGGCAGGTGTATTGTGTAAAAATTGGGTCACAGTGACCTACATGTATGTGCAGCACACCGCCATCCCAAACTATGCTTGAATGCAAGGTTTGAAGATCCTATACGAATTGAAGAAATGAGGGGCAGTGGGATAAAAAATAAATATAATAATAATAATTTTTTTTTTTTTATCCCTCTGCCCCCTTTCCTTTCACTCCTTTGAAATCCATCTCCTCCTATCTTTCAACTTCTTTCACTATCCACCTCAACATCCAAGTCCTTGTCTTTCCAACCACGACAGGTGCCTGTCTCTCGTGGCTATCTGTGCCACACATCTGTCATTCCCCATCAGCTTTTAGCTGTGGGTTTAGTCTGACCACTTCGGAGAGTGTACTTCTGGCATTGTTAAGAGACCATTGTAACTATCTACTGTGCTCCTCTACTACCGGTGGTCATTAGTTAGTGCCGTGGGTCAGACCAGCTTTATTAGCAACAGAGGACAAGGATGAAAAAGAAAAAGAAAAAGAAAAACTTCACCCGTGGAGGAAGTTGAGACGGGCAGGCCATGGTGTGGACAGCTCAGAAGACAGAGTTGGAGGAAACTGACAGAATGGGTCGAAACATGTTTTTCGTGCTTATATCCAATTAAGGTTCAAGCATGCTGTCCTCGGCACACACCTCAGATATCAAGGCTGTCTGTCCAGGACAGTGGGTTAGTTGTTAGTTGGTTAGTCGTTAGTGAAAGAGAAGAGGGTGTAGTGGCCGTAAACCTACCCACTGAGCCCTTAAGAACTCGCTCTGGGTTGGAGCTGGTACCTGGCTGCGAACCCCGTACCTACCAGCCTGTAGTCTGATGGCTTAAACTGCACCACTGAGGTTGGTAGGTTGAATCAGATGATACTATATGAACTGGTAAAAAAGAATATGCTCCGGAAATGAAAAGTTTATGGACAGATGGATGGACAATGCAAAACCAAAGACTGGCACATAATAAAACCCAATCAGGGTCTATTGATGTCCTTCATTACGACCTACAAGTACCTTTAGTGTTCTCTGCGACATCGGAATGTTCGGTTGCGCCATCACAGGAGGAGGCGGGCAAGGTCGTTGGTAGCTGTCATTGAGAAAAACTCCACTCATTGCTTCCTCTATCAGTCTGCAAAAGAACAAACCAATCAACCGTTATTTTTAATAATGGTGCCAATAATAGAGAGACACAGTCATTGTGGACGTTTTGCTATAATAGACGCACAGTCTTTGTGGACATTTTGCAGTATAGAGACACAGTTTTTGTGGACATTTTGCAGTATAGAGACACAGTCACTGTGGACCTTTTGCAGTAATAGACACAATCGTTGTGGACTTATTGCTATAATTCACATGGAGTCTCCTATTGGGTTTTCTACCAGTTCAACCAGAAAGAACTATAGGTTTCGTTTTGTTTCGTCTGTCTGTCTGTCTGTCTGTCTTAATTATAGTTTTTTTTACTTTATTTTCACAATTCCTCAAGAAAATGTTATACATACATGTAGCTTTATTGGATAGTTCATTTGTTTTGTTTACGATACCACTGGAGCACATTGATTAATTAATCATTGGCTATTGGATATCAAACGTTTGTTAATTAACAGATGTTTGACATCCAATAGCCGATGGTTAATAAATCAATGTGCTCCAGTGGTGTCATTATACAAAACAAACTTTACTTTTATTCACATGTATATACTGATACATACAAATTAATTAAACTAGATTGAACATTTTGCAAAAAGATATATTAACATTAAAATGTTTTATTGGTACAGAAAAATATTTACTAAAATTAAACAAAAGTTTATTTGAAAACATTCAGTGGTTTTTTTTGCGGCTGAAGAACAATATTTTGTTTTAATTATGCAAAAGTACCAGTTAATTTCTTAAAATTCATGTTCAAATACAAAGTTGGTAAAAATAAAATATTTACTGTCGTCGTTTGAGGAATTCTTCGGGCATCATAGGAGTACCAAACAGAGTCAGTCGCCAATTCTTCAAAACTCCAAATTCGGAATGCTTGGTATCTGAAAAATAAAGTAACTAAAGTGCTGTCGGAAATAGAATAAACATTATTTTCGTCGATTATTTCTTACATATTAAACAGACAAGTAAATATTTTGTAAATATCTATTTAATTATAGTCTACCTAATTTAGCATTTACTTGTTTTGGCTCTCATTGATGTACAAGGTGGTGTTTACTCTTGAAATTAAAAGAAATATGTCAGTAAACAGGTGATTTTTGCATTTTATTGGAACAGACTATAACAAAGTTTGGTCAACAATTAATAAACAAACCTTTATCAGTGAAGACTAAAAATTAATAATCTCTGTAACAAACCTTTATCAGTGAAGACTAAAAATTAATAATCTCTGTAACAAACCTTTATCAGTGAAGACTAAAAATTAATAATCTCCGTAACAAACCTTTATCAGTGAAGACTAAAATTTAATAATCTCCGTAACAAACATTTATCAGTGAAGACTAAAATTTAATAATCTCCGTAACAAACCTTTATCAGTGAAGACTAAAATTTAATAATCTCCGTAACAAACATTTATCAGTGAAGACTAAAATTTAATAATCTCCGTAACAAACCTTTATCAGTGAAGACTAAAATTTAATAATCTCCGTAACAAACCTTTATTACTGAAGACTAAAAATTAATAATCTCCGTAACAAACATTTATCAGTGAAGACTAAAATTTAATAATCTCCGTAACAAACCTTTATTACTGAAGACTAAAATTTAATAATCTCCGTAACAAACATTTATCAGTGAAGACTAAAATTTAATAATCTCCGTAACAAACCTTTATCAGTGAAGACTAAAAATTAATAATCTCCGTAACAAACCTTTATCAGTGAAGACTAAAAATTAATAATCTTCGTAACAAACCTATAACAGTGAAGACTATCTGATATTTGCCTGGGGGGAGGATCCCCCCAGCACCTCACCTGTCTTAGAGAGGAAACCCACTAGAGTTTTCCATTAATAGCAAGGGATCTTTTATATGCATCAAGTCGATCGGTATTGTCCGTAACAAACCTTTATCAGTGAAGACTATCCGGTATTTGCCTGTGGGAGGCTCCCCCCAGCACCTCACTGTGGTAAACGTCCAGGCTGAGAAACCAAGAGTGGAACTGAAAATGAAAAACAAACAGTTAAAATCATATAAAACATTATGTTACATAGCACAGTGAAACCCATCTAAACTGGACACAGGGGTGGCGCAGATGGTACGGCTGTTTTCAAAGAGAAAGAAAGAAATGTTTTGTTTAACGATGCACTCAACACATTTTATTTACGGTTATATGGCGTCAGACATATGGTTAAGGACCACACAGATTTTGAGAGGAAACCCGCTGTCGCCACTACATGGGCTACTCTTCAGATTAGCAGCAAGGGATCTTTTATTTGCGCTTCCCACAGGCAGGATAGCACAAACCATGGCCTTTGTTGAACCAGTTATGGATCACTGGTCGGTGCAAGTTGTTTACACCTACCCATTGAGTCTTGCGGAGCACTCACTCAGGGTTTGGAGTCGGTATCTGGATTAAAAATCCCATGCCTCGACTGGGATCCGAACCCAGTACCTACAAGCCTGTAGACCGATGGCCTACCACCACGCCACCGAGGCCGGTGTTTTCAAAGAGATACCTTTGTTTTGTGTGTGTGGGTTACATTTGTTGTATCTATGAAAATGTCCATCACAGGTGAATTTGAAAGGATAGTCTGGCAACTTCGTGCCGTACCACTATTTTGTACACTGTGCCATGACTGGGATACCTCTATAAACTGGAATTCCCTAAAAAAATGGACTATTTATTTACACTGTCCTTTTTTAGAAAGTCAGTACAAAGATTTAACTTCTCTACACCAGATACTGATTAAAAGTGGGCGTGTAACTTATTTCCATGTGTCTAAACGAGACAAGTTCAGTTTTAATGAGTTTATAGTCATTTTCGTGCTTATATTAGGTTCATGCACGTTGTCCTGGGCACAGACCTCTGCAATCTGGACTGTTTGTCCATCACAAGTTAGAGAGAAGTTAGTGTAGTGGTCATACACCTACCCACTGAGTCGTTAAACCTGCTATGAGTAGGAGCCGGTACCGGGAGGTCAATCCAGTATGGTCAATCCAGTATGATCCCTCTACGTTACAACCGATTTGGTCGCATATGCAAGGCTCGAAATTCATTTTTTTTTTTTTAATTTTAATTGGGAGACAAATGTTTGAATTTGAGAAGCAGTTCTAGAGCACAGGTATTGCTGTTATTTTGCAGTTTGCATGTGTACTTGCCCATTTCTCGACAGTAGCTTTTTTGGCCACCGCGGCCATGATTGTAATAAGTTTTAAAGTAGCTTGGTCAATGGTAGTCTCTAAAATTGTAGTTGTTTTTGAAAGTCACGACACTCGGAACTTCTCGGCTGATTCCATCGATAAATAAGCGTAAGTTCAACCACTAGTTGTTTCCTAACGTTGGCTAGACTAGTTTTTACGCTACATGTTAAACCGAATGACCAGTCTGAGAACCAGTCCAAATAGCTCAGGACGTTTGCATTACTCGCTGTCGCTGAACCGTAATCGGCCGATGTGATCCGAATGAGTTTCGAGAATGTTGTTGGTAGATAATTCTGCCATTATTGGTGTGCGCACTAATGTAACATGGCCGCGTCTACAATGTCGATACAAATATAGCAATGTTTTAAATATTTTAAGTTCTTCATTTGAAATGCGGAAAACGCGCGACAAACGCAAATTCTGGGATATACCGGAAACAAATTTTAGAAACCAGATGGAAAGCAAAACCTGCTTGTGAAACGGTTTTTTGGAAAGCATTTTGTGCGCTTTGAGCGGCAATAGCCGCCTGCCGCCTGCCAAATTCGAGCCTTGATATGCAGGGGCGTAACGTGATCTGGACCTAGGGGGGGTGGGGGTGGGGTTCGAATATGAAGCAAGTGGACCCTTTTTCTATTTTGTTTTTGCATCACCAGAAACTCCATATGTATAAATCTGTATGTTTTAGTTCTGAAAGCGGACAATTTGCTTCAGTGGCAGGTAGGGTGGTGGTTCGTCACTATATAGACCTGTCACTATATAGGCCTGTCACTATATAGGCCTATCACTATATAAGCATGTCACTATATAGGCATGTCACTATGTATGCCTGTCACTATATAGGCCTGTCACTATATAGGCCTATCACTATATAAGCCTGTCACTATACAGGCCTGTCACTATATACGCCTATCACTATATAGGCCTGTCACTATATAAGCCTACCAATATATAGGCCTGTCACAACAATGCCTGCCACTATATAGGCCTGTCACTATATAGGCCTGCCACTAATCTTAACGGTTGAGTATGTACCAGTTTTAAGTCCGATGGTTTAACCACGACACAACTGAGGCCAGTTCATCACTGTAACCTATTTTTTTTGATTATATCCAATCAATAGAGCTGGGCGGTATACCGTATTTATCGTTTGGTATCAGTTTCATGTCAATACTGATTTACCAAACGGAGCAAATCTCAAATTACCGAAATTGTGGTACTGAAAAATGTTTTTACCAATCGGTATCGGTTTCATGTCAATACCGATTTACCAAACGGAGCTAATCTCAAAAACTGAAAAATGTTTTACACCACTTAGTGAAGCACTAACAATATATCTGACGAACACAAAATAGCTGAAAAGAAGAGACAGAGGGCCTTGTGTATGTAATTTAATTTTATTTAGATGAAATTAGCAAGCGAGACTTAACTCAGGTATACTTTTAAATCCAAGTATACCCAAAATACCAGTAGATGTCGGTATCGGTACTGTATACCAAATACCAAATACTGTACTGATACCGAGATACATGTAAACAACCCCAAAATACTGATACCGAACCTGAAATTTCAATACTGCCCAGCTCTACCAATCAAAAGTGTAAACCTACTTGTCATTGGGCCGCGGTGCACCAATCACAGATCTTGTTCCACTTGGACAGATGAGCACCACACCCAGTGTTCCACGACACGGATGAGTGATCGTCACGGTAACCTGCACATGCTCCAGAACGTACAGACTGTAACCTTGAATGTGATAGTCGTCCACTGAAAGAATAGGAAGTTTATTATCCACATGGGTCAACATAACAAGTAATAAAAATAATTCAAAGCACACATGTTATTATCCACATGGTTCAACATAACAGGTAATAAAAATAATTCGAAGCACATATGTTATTATCCACATGGTTCAACATAACTGTGTTAATAAAAACCATACGAAGAACATGTGTAAAATTTAACAAGTGTTATCATCCACATGGCTCAACATAACAGGTAATAAAAATGGTATGAAACAAACATTTAATAACAAGAGTAATGCTGTAATTTTCTAGTTGGGATTGAAACATTTTTAGACAGTCCTTGTTATTCATTTAAAAAAATAAAACTAATAATATGGATAATAAAGAAATTATTAAGCTCGCATCAAGTCATACTGATTTTACAAAATTTGTGAAGGAGGAAAGGATGGAAGGAAATGTTTTATTTAACGATGCGCTCAACACATTTTATTTACAGTTATATGGCATCAGACATATGGTTAAGAACCACACAGATATTGAGAGAGGAAACCCGCTGTCGCCACTTCATGGGCTTTAGTGCTTTACTAAGTGGTGTAAAACATTTTTCAAGGGATCTTTTATATGCACCATCCCACAGATAGGATAGTACATACCACTGCCTTTGTTACACCAGTTGTGGAGCACTGGCTAGAACGAGAAATAGCCCAATGGGTCCACCGATGGGGATCGATCCTGGACCGGCCACGCATCAAGTGAATGCTTTACCACAGGGTTACGTCCCTCCCCTTGTGAAAGAGAGATATACAGAAGCAGATATACAGAGAGAGAGAGAGAGAGAGAGAGAGAGAGAGAGAGAGAGAGAGAGAGAGAGAGAGAGAGAGAGAGGGAGAGGGAGGGAGGGAGGGAGGGAGGAAAGAGAGAAAAATTAAAAAAGACACACAGAGCCACAAAGATAGAGAAGGTGACTAAATTTTATGCTTGCATCATGGAATGGGCGATCGCTTTGTTAGCAGTCGCACAATAAGGAAAACATTAAATTTTTTACTTTTGTCATCATACTTGTAACAGGTACTGTTAGCGATTTCCCTGAGCCTTTTGTCAACTTACCTGTAACACGTACTGTTAGTGATTTCCCTGAGCCTTTTGTCAACTTACCTGTAACATGTACTGTTAGTGATTTCCCTGAGCCTTTTGTCAACTTACCTGTAACACGTACTGTTAGTGATTTCCCTGAGCCTTTTGTCAACTTACCTGTAACAGGTACTGTTAGTGATTTCCCTGAGCCTTTTGTCAACTTACCTGTAACACGTACTGTTAGTGATTTCCCTGAGCCTTTTTCACCTTACCAGGTACTGTTAACAAGTTCACTGAGCCTTTTGTAACCTTACCTGTAACAGGTACTGTTAGCGATTTCCCTGAGCCTTTTGGAATCTTCAGATTGACACCATTACCTATCACTGAGTAGGACGTGATCCAGGGCACCATATCCCAAACCTGCACGTTAGAAATAAAACAGAATATAGAACAACAAAATTAAAGGGACATATACCTATTTTTTAAGCACTAAGGGATATTTTTTTTACTATTAAAGCCGTTTTTTATAACTGAAATCATACTTTACTTAGATTTTATTGTTTGGATTATCCATTTCCATACATTCGAAGTGTCTTTGGTCATCCTGGTGGATTTAATATCACAAAATGCAATTCTCATATTTTCTGTCACAGAGGTAACAGTTATGGAGTCGAGTTTTAGTCTATTTTTAGAGTGTATTTCACCATTTCAAAGTCACAAACTCATGTTTCACTCAATTGTAACTTTATCCAAATGTGTTACGGGTTTGTAGATTAACTAAACTTTGTGTTAATTTTCATTGGCTGAAAACAGGTTCTGTATCTTTAAGTTTTTAAAATTTGGCACTTGCACATCTAGAACACATTGATTAATTATTCATCGACTATTGGAAAAAAAAGAAGTTTGTTTAACACCACCACTAGAACATATTAATTTATGAATTACCGGCTATTAGATGTCAAACATTTGATAATTTTATATATATATATATATATATATATATATATAGTGTTAAGAGAAAAAACCCGGTATATTTTTCTATTAGTACCAAGGGATCTTTTATATTCACCATCCCACAGACAGGATAACACATACCACGGTCTTTGATATACCAGTCGCGGTGCACTGGCTAAAACGATAAATAGCCCAATGGCCCACCAACGTGGACCGATCTTAGACATATCACGCTTCAAGTGAGCACTTAACCACTGGACTACATCCCACTCCCGTTAAATGTATTCCTGTTACCTTGGCAGCATTGACCAATCTCCACGCCTTGAGCAGACCGAAGCCGTGCTTGTGACTGTGGTAGAGACCTGCGCCATTACGCTGCCAGTGAGCGATGTCCACGTCCACCTACAAACAGTGAAAACAACACACATAATCTAACAGTTAATGTACATGTATATTTCATGGATTAAATTTCATATGGTGAATTAGGAAGCAATCTAGGCACGTGTGGTGTGGGAGTGTGACTTGTGGTGTGAAATATTTGCAGAGGGTTGAGTCATTCTACCCCCCAAAATGCATTAAAAAAATAAAATTGCATTGAGCAGGTTTGGTATTGGGTTATCTACTTTGATAGCTGTAGTAACAAGGTACTGGGTTATCTACCTTGACAACTGTAATGATTAGGAGGTACAGAGTTATCTACCTTGACAGCTGTGATTATCATGAGGTACTGAGTTATCTACCTAGACAGCTGTGATGATCATGAGGTACTGAGTTACCAACCTTGACAGCTGTAATGATCATGCGGTACAGGGTTATCTACCTTGATAGCTGTGATGATCATGAGGCACTGCGTCATCTACCTTGACAGTGCGAGTGCGAATAATTTTTACATGCTCATATACCACTAGAGTTTCGAGCATGTCCGTCCTGGGGCCTGTCTCTTGATAGCCAAGGGCTTGTCCCGGGACAGAACAAATTTAAGGGGACAATTTTGAAATTTACATCTAAAAATTAAATAGTGGGACTATAAAATTTTTATGCGCATCTCTAATTAATATAATTAATAAAGAAAATTCTACTTATTAAATTTGGTCTCTAGATTAGATCGGGCGGTCAAAAAGAAATTAGATAAGATCGGTGCCCTGACTCGGGATAGGGGGAGGGGGTTAGAGTTGAAAATGGGCAGAATTTTGAATATAGCAATTGGTAAAAAAGTTAATAGAATTTTAAAAAAAAATGAAAAAAAAGAAGAAGTTACAAGCCAAAAGTAAAATGGATTGACTGCTCGGTCGAAAATTTATATAATTTGTAGCATTTTAGAAGGACAGTCCAAAATAATATTTTAAAAAAAGAAGTAATTTCGACATAAAATTTTGAACAAAGGTCTAAAATTTTAAAGTCCGATCTATATGGTCCGGGCCAGGGGGAAGGGTAAGTTGGAGGTTAGCGGAATTTGGAATACGAATTTAGTAGTTAGGTCAAAGACCGAAAACCGAAATGAGCTACAAAAATTTAAGTCCAAACAATAAAATTAGAGTGCTCGACCGAAAAGGTTTTAAGGTTATTTGAGCAATTTAGACGGGCTGCCAAAATAAACTGCGTTGGACTGTTTATAAAAAACACAAACATAAAATTTTGAATGCCGGCCACAAATTTTAACATCCGACTAAGCCCTTAGAACGGTTGGCGCCTACGGAGAGGCGATGAGGGGCGTGGCTGACAAGTTCGGGATCTTGTCCTTCCGTTGCATGAGTGCAGGGATGACTTGACTATAGATGGCACCGACGACTGACTTGCAGATCCTGTGGATGGTCTGGCTATCCATTTCCCGCAGCAGGATCACTTGGCAGTAGAGGTCTTTGCGTCGTAAGGTCAAGACAAGTCCAGAATGTCCCGAATCCGTTCTGATGGTGTGGAGTTCGAAGTGACTTCCATCAGTCAACTGTTGCCAGGCCTGGTTGAAAAATATCCCCATCAGCTTTTTCGGGTCTTGAGTGTCCTACTGCACGCAGTGCCGAAAGGCTGGCATGATCTTCCTAACTTGGAGAGACCAATCAGCTTCCTGCTGGACTGGGGGAGGGGGGGTAGGGTGAGCACGGACTGGCGGGTTCACCTTGTCTGGCTGGCTGGCTTGTGTTGTTGCCTTCTGCTTCGCAGTCCCAACAACCGTCTCCATAGCCAACTCGATGGGAGCGGTTGGTAGAGTTAACCGCTGCACCGGAGACGGCTTGAGTGATGAAGATGGAACATCGTGGCTTGGGCTGGTACATTGGTGGGTTGAGCGGTCCGCATGTGGCATCGGTTGACTGGTCCGCTGGTGGCGAGCTGGTCTTCTTCCAGTGAGGTGAAGCGAGGGGCGGCGATGCAGACAGAACCGCCGCTGGTGGTTGAGCCGCCAGGTTAGGTTACCCCTGTGCCGCCCCTGGCAGGCGTCTCCTCTCCCCACGTCCTCTACTCTTCCTCTTGGGGGTATCGGCATCGCCGTACACCAAAGTCACGGTCGACTGTGAACCGGTGTACGTGACACAATACTCCTTCAAAACCCCGTAACTGGCTAAAAGACCACCCCCCAGGGGGGGGGGGGGGGGGGGGCGCAGCTCAAGAGCGCAGACAGACACGTCTTTTCTCATAGCTCGAGTAACTCAGAGTGCTACCTTGACAGCTGTAATGATGAGGAGGTACAGAGTTATCTACCTTGACAGCTGTGACTATCATGAGGTACAGGGTTATCTAGGTCTCACTACACAGATCACTTCTGGGTGAGAGTTCATTCATCACGGTCCACTATAGTTCCTAATTGTGGCACATGTTATGGTTCACATATTCATTTCTAGGAAATGGTGAAGAATTAAAACAATATGTATGTTTAATGGTAAGCCTTCTGGCTGTATTTTGCCCATGTTATTTTGTAATATTGTGCATCGACCTTTTGGGACACGGGTATATAGCGCAAGTGACAGCCGGAGTGAATCGGTTAATGAACCACCTGTTCGGACCGGTACTACAGCCAGATGCGGTCATATAGCAAAAAACTGAGACGGAAATGTTCTCAATTTTGGAGTGAAAATAAATGCTTATATAATGTATGTTCGCAATGGTGTATGTTGTTGGTGCCAACGAGAACCCGTTCTATGGGCAATCTTCGCTTGAAGTTGGGCAGTTTAACATGGGTTTCAATGGCAGATGACAACTGTGTAGTGAGACCTTAACTTTCCTCATAGCTCGAGTAACTCGGAGTGCTACCTTGACAGCTGTAATGATGAGGAGGTACAGAGTTATCTACCTTGACAGCTGTGACTATCATGAGGTACAGGGTTATCTACTTTGACAGCTGTGATGATCATGAGGCACTGAGTTATCTACCTTGACAGAGTGCGAGTGAATAATTTTTACATGCTCATATACCACTAGAGTTTCTGGATAGCCAGGGGCTTTTCCCGGGACAGAAAAAAATTAAGTGGACAATTTTGAAATTTACATCCAAAAATTAAATAGTGGGCCTTTAAAATTTTGATGCACATCTCTAATTAATATAATTAACAAAAAACAATTCTACTCATTAAATTTGGTCGCTAGATTAGATCGGGTGGTCAAAAAGAAATTAGATAAGATCAGTGGCCTGACTCGGGATGGGGGGGGGGGGGGGGGGGGGAGGGTAGTTGAAAATGGGCAGAATTTTGAAAATAGCAATTAGCAAATGGTAGTAAAAAAGTTAATAGAATTTAAAAAAAGAAAAAAAGTTACAAGCCAAAAATAAAAAGAATTGACTGCTCAGTCAAATATTTATATAATTTGGAGCATTTTAGAAGGACAGTCCAAAAATAAATAAGAGACAGAAGAGAGGATCGGACTATTTAATAATATTAAAAAAAGAAAGTAATTTCGACATCAGCTTTTGAACGAAGGTCTAAAAGTTTAAAGTCAACATGAGTGGCCACGTTAAGGCCGTTAGGGTGCACAGCTTGTAGGGACGAGATGGGTTGCATCCCATCAAGAAAACCCCTAGATTGACAGTCAGTAGACGTTGAAGGTGTTGTGCTGAAATACAGATCTTGAGAAGCCGGATCCATCTGAACGAGAGAGAATCAGACTAGGATATAGTCCAGTCGTCATGGGTTGGTATAGTGGTGCGAATGGGCCCGACTCTGGAGGATACGAGGTGGTATCACAATAAAACAAAGTAAAGTCTAGAAAAGAGTAGTAGGGGCCGTCCCCGTTTCCTATTTCTTCTTAGAGTGGGACAGTCAATCTTCCAGTGCTGCTAGGACAGGCTCGGACATGTAGAGACTAAACGCGAACAACCATGGCGTTCTGCAGAATAGCCGTCATACGTCTTATGTTTTTAAAAAGCGTGCCGTTTTTTTAATATGTTATTATTTTTATCATGTTTTTATTCTTTTATTTAATAAAAATAAAAATTTAGCTTGTGCTAACTGTTACACCTTTTACCCCGTAGGGCTAAAATTCTTTTTTTTCAAATATTATATTTATTTTTAGAAATGCCCGCTCTAAAATGCGACTAAAATAAATTTAATTAAAGTAAATTTAAATTTTATATTAAAAAAAAAAAAATATTTTTTGTTAGGAAATTAGTTTGGTTTTGAACCATATTTTTTATCTAGATCTGCGCATCTTAATTTAATAATTATTAGTACCCTACCCTCATTCCTAAAAATAATGAGACAAAATTGTCCCGAGCCACACCACTGGCTATTCAGAGACAGGGTCCGGGACAGTCATGCCTGAAACCATAGAGGTATATGGGCAGGTTAAAGGTACTCTCTCTCTCTGGCTAAAACGTTTATCATGTCTATTGTAAAAGTTAATAAGTAAACAATTGATTGGCAAACTCTGGTTATGTGTGTAAACAAACTGGAAGTGACCAGTTGTGTGTATTGTCCTTTATAAGTTAAATTAAATTAATAATAAAATAATACATTTCCTTTATTTACAATGACTTCTTTTATAAAATAAAAGTAATCCTGCTGCAAATTAATCAATAATATTGTACTTTTTGAAGAAACCGTTGAAGCAGACGTCAAGACGAGTTCTATTTTTGGCATTGGTGGGTACATAAGTGTTTTGATAACTTGATTTAGTTTTAGATCACAACTAAACAAATATGTCTTACTAAGTACAAAATTAGTTGTACAAGACATATAAGAATATTATCTAACTGAAAATTATTATATAAATTAATATCTTAAACAATTAGACTTTAATTTGACTGAAAACTATTTAGTATTTGGAACTGCCTTCACGCCATAGTAAACTGTAAACACCAAAATCCCGTTTTGTGCTTAGAACTCCTGTGGCGTAGAAATTAACTTCAGTTAACATTAATTTCAATAAGATAAATTTAGTTTGACCTATTTCTGGCTATAACAGAAATAGAAGTAATTAATTAATACAGTGATCAAAATATATATCTGGACTCTGTGTTAATCGCGAAACAGACTTGTGTTACTGATTTACCACGTCCGTCTATTCGTCCCTTTTTGATTTCGCCCCAGGAATGATCTCCCCTCCAGTTTAATTATAAATTCGTCTCGGGCACCTTTACGTCAGACAGAGAAGAATACAACTGTATTTATGTAAATAAGTCTAGAGTTATTTATATCATTTGCTGATCTTGCTCTTTTTAGTAGTGTTATTTATGTCAACAAAGATAATTTTTTGTTGACATGCAAAGCATATTTATACTATAAATATCTGGCCGGTCGGGTGTGTGGAGCCTTTGACCAACTGACCCACTAGTAGTTACACTTAGAAATATATCCGATCAAGGCAACGCTACCACATAACCCACACCACCCCGAACCGGTTACAGTAATAATCACAAGAATTATCTACCTTGACGGCTGTGATGATCATGAGGTACTGTACGTCTCTCCACGTCAGACACGGTCTGGCCTGCAAGATGAGAGCAATCATCCCCGCTGCTATCGGAGCCGCTGCACTGGTTCCCGTGTGATGTTCTGTGCAGCCAGTCCCAGATCCCAGGCGCCAGTCGGTCGTCACCTGGACGTCACAGAAAGAAAAATACATTTTTAAATGTTGTTTGACCCAGTCTTTATGTCCCAAATGTCCCAAGTCAAGCCACTGGCCAAGCCAGAGACTGGACTTGAGATGGACATGCCTGAACCTTGAATAGGATATTTGTTTGTTTTGATTAACAACACCACTAGAGCACATTGAGTTATTAGTCTTAGAGAGGAAACCAGCTACATTTTCTCATTAGCATCTGACTTCCTTAAAGAGTTCTGCCCAAAGACAGGTTCCAACCAAAATATTTCTGTTTTATTTAACAACAACACTAGAGCACATAAATTTATTAATCATCGGCTATTGGATGTCAAACATTTGATATTTTGACCTGTAGTCTTAGAGAGGAAACCCATTAAATTTTTTCATTAGTAGCAAGGGATCTTTTATATGCACCATCCACAGAACATACCACGGCCTTTGATATACCAGTTATGGTACACTGGCTGGAATGAGAAATAGCCCAATGAGCCCACAGACAGGGATCGACCCTAGACCAACATGTTTGATATCAAATAGTTGATGATTAATAAATCAATGTTCTCTAGTGGTGTCGTTAAAGAAAACAAACTTTAAGTCTCACTAACAATTAACCACTAACCTAGGGCATCTAGATTATGGTAGCACCACTCTCATGGCTAGTGACATTCAATGTTGGGCTAGTAAATCATTACTGTTGCCATGACAGACAGGGCTTCTAGATTATAGTAGCACCACTCTCATGGCTAGTGACATTCAATGTTGGGCTAGTAAATCATTACTATTGCCATGCCCGACGGCTAGTGAAAAAAAAGAAAAGAATCAAATGTTGCAGTTAAGTTTATTTTGTAAATATGAATATCCTGACCCCAAAGTTAGTGTTTTCAAGCTCTATGTCCCTCTTTAGGTGACATATCTGATAATAACTATTAGGGCTAGTTAATTTTTAATCGCGGCTAGTAAATTTTAAAAATCAATGATCCCATGGCTAGTGGATTTAAAAATAAATAAATCTAGAAGCCCTGGCTAACCCCGGTTCAAACAGCCAAGGTGTCTGCCCAGGAAGGAAGGAAGGAAATGTTTTATTTAAGGATGCACTCAACTCATTTTATTTACGGTTATATTGCATCAGACATATCGTTAAGGACCACACAGATATTGAGAGAGGAAACCCGCTGTCGCTACTTCATGGGCTACTCTTTTCGATTAGCAGCAAGGGATCTTTTATATGCAACATCCCACAGACAGGATAGTACATACCACAGCCTTTGTTACACCAGTTGTGGAGCACTGGCTGAAGAGCATGCCTGAACTGTAATTGGATATATAAGCACGGAAATAAGTATGAGTGAAGTGAAATGACTCACGATAGCTCTATTGTTATGGTTTCCGCTGCTGAATGTTACTCCGAGCATGGACGCGCACTCCTCTGCATAGTATGGCATCCGTCCGGTCTCATCAACCGAGCCTGTGTAAACAAAACACACAGTCAAACTCTCGACCAACACAACAGAAAAAACCCTGATAGTTTGAATAGACCAAATCAATTCCTATTGCCGATAATGTTAACGTTTACTAATAAAACTGATATAAGCAGCGTATCAACACACCCAGGAAGTACAGCAATAAAAAGTGTGGCACCTCACATCTAATCTACCTGCATGTAAATAGGGGGTCAGATACCATTTAAAAGATTTAATTAATGTTTTTTTAGCAACTGTCAATGGATAATAGTATTTGCACAAATAATCAATGTCACAATTTCTACCAATCACACCCACAGCTGTTTTTACTCCGTAAATATTTGATGGTACGCCCATGGACGCCCTAGGCTGGGGTAATAAATTGAATATCAAACTCACTATAGTAAATACATGTATGTTTAACTCGTGAAACAGAAAACTTCTTTAACTCAGGACTTTAACTTGACAATAAATAGTAGCTTGTTTAATATCCTCTATTTATTCTATAACTTCCCATGATATCCATGTCATAAACCCATGTGATAATTTAGTGTTAACCTGGTTAATAATGGCATGCAAATTTGCAAGGTCTCTAGGTAATGTGTTGCAGTGGTTAGGGTCAACAAGACCTGTATACCTGAGTGTAATGTTTTCAAATATTTAGTTAAAATGCAAGTAATTTGTGTTAATCGTGATGACATCATATTAGCGATGACGGCGACTTTAATACTGTGATTTACTAAAAAATTTTTATTAAAATGTTATTTTAGAAGTGTTATAGGATAAATAGAATTTGCTACTCGTTTTTTTTTTTAATATATAAAATATCAACCTCATCTAGGTATATCAGTATTTGTCTCAGCAGAGCCTCGACAAATACAGATTAACATAGACTCGGTTGATATTTTCCATATTAAAGCTGCAGTCCCTGGAATATTGTTATTATTTAAGCATATAGAATAGATGGTTCAGTTCTGTTTGGTACATAAAAAGTCGATCCACATCGCTATAGTTTCGCAATGCTCGCTTATCTACATTATTTAGGTCAACTACAAAGACATTGGCCAGCTTTGTTTTTCTTAATTTAGCGGGACGCCAGTAGAACTGGGACTTTACGTGATTTGCGCAGGCGCTGAGCTTCTCACGTGATTTTAAACAAATTTAACTGTCTTGATCAAGGGATCGTCTCATATCTCCAAAACATATTTATATCCATAGAGGTACATGCATGGTACAATGCCTTTCCAGTGGTCGGTGGGGGATTTGACGTGAAATTTTTACAGTGGCCAGCGGTTAGCATACGCATTACATGTAAGGGGGTGTTAATAATTATGTAACGCTCTAGGGGTAGAGGATGAGGGTGTTGTGTTCGATTTACGTAACATTTTTCAAGACTATATGCTATTTTTATCATTACTTAGACCTAAAAAGGTGGGGGTTTTAAATGCGCAGTCAGTCTAGGATCGATCCCCATCGGCGGGTATATATAAGGCCATGGTATGTGATATCCTGTTTGTGGGATGGTACATATAAACGATCCCTTGCTAAAAAAAAAAAATGTAGCGGGTTTCCAAGGCGTGTGTGCAGGGATTTCAGCAGGGTTGAGGTTATAGACTGTGTTGAGTGAAGTTTATATGAGGCCATGCTCCCCCAGAAAATATATTTCAATTTTTTCAAGCTTGGGCAGGTAAGGGTTTCGACCGCCAATACCCTCCCCCTGCACGTGCACCTGATTCCTCTCTAAGATTATATGTCAAAATTACCAAATGTTTGACATCCAATTGATGTCGTAAAAATCAACAACAAAAAAACAACAACTAACTTTACCCTTTCGAAACGAAAGAATATTTATTTGAATTTGTCGATTTTAACACACGTAAAATTAAGAAGTGAAAACGTCCATTGTCTACTTTAGTATATTTTATTTTAAAAATATATACATGATCAATGTGTTACTAGTATACAAACTAAACTTTAAAAGTTCTACTAACACTTTATAAAATATTAATTCTGAAATAGGAAGGTACGATTGTCGACGATACATTGTCAAGATCAAACCAGTTTTAACGAAAGACTCTAGTACCGTATCCTCAACCGGACATTCTTCGTACAGTGCAAGATTTCTCATTTCATTTTTTGAGACAAACCCTACAATTTGAAATCGGCAAATGCACGTGGTACATGTAACTGAAACTGACAAGGGGCTGTCGTTTGTGCTTTGCCGAGCAATGGCGGCACAGGCGACGAATCGAGCGTATACTTTTGATGATCTCCGTTCATAGCGAACACACAAGTTTTTTAAAAGTGCATTTGAGCTTGTATTTCATATTTGTACATGATGTTATAATATGGTAACCATAGACTGTAACTTTAAAAAATACTTGTGACGAAACCTCTATATACACCACTTGTGTCAATGTGTTTACATATGTATCATAACCAACCTATTTTGTTACACATCCATAGTCCGTCCCACGGGGAAGGCCTTTTTTTCATGCTATGGAATTTACTACAAGTTATTTATTTCTGAACTGATTGTTTTCTAAATTGGACACAAAAATAATATTTTCTTCTTACGTCAAACAAAACTATTTACCAAAAACATTTTTGTAGGAGGATGGGATGGACTATAATGTATTTTATTAAGAAATGTATACATTTTTAATGACATTTACAAATAAAATGTTAAATCTATATCAAAACATTAAACAGGTTATACTTGCCTATAGTAACGGTGTAGATTGAATTTGCATATCCGTCATAGTTACAGTTGTCTTGGTGATGACCTCCATTGCCGCTAGCAACAACATAAATACTTCCATACCCCTTCCTACCAAAGTCAACGCCATACTTCATAGCTTTCTGCAACAAAGGAAACAAGCCATCAACACATTTTAAAATGTGGCTTTACTACACCCTGAAGATAACTTTCATTATGGATTCATTGGTTATGGGATATCAGTATTATATATATATATATATATATATATATATATATATATTTATCCTATAACTTACCCATGATATCCATGTCATAAACCCATGTGATAATTTACTTTATTAACCCGGTTAATAATGGTAAGCAAATTTGCAAGGTCTCTAGATAATGTGTTGTTGTGGATGGGTCATTTGCTTACAAGCCAACAAGACCCGTGTACCTGAGCGTAACGTTTTCAAAGATTTATTTAAAATGAGTGACGTCAAACTAATCTGTGCTAATCGTGATGACGTCATATTATCGATGGTGGCAACTTCAGTACTGTGATTTACTAAAAGACCCTGAATTAAAATGTTATTTTAGAAGTGTTATAGCATAAATAGAATTTGCTACTCGTGCTTTTAATATGTAAAATATCAACCTCCTCTAGTTAATCGTTATTTGTCTCGACAAATACCGATTAACATAAACGAGGTTGATATTTTACATATTAAAAAATACTCGTGACGAATCCTCTATATATTATATATGTCTAATTAAATTGCTGTTACATTCATTACAATTTAGCAACATCCCATAATTCCAGCCGTAGCAATGCAAGTTTGTTATTTCTTGATGAACATAAAAATTACATCCTCAGGGAACATCATATCTGATGAACCCAAAAATAATTAAAAATAAAATATGAACTTTTAGTGTTGCATTTAATAAGTATGATTCAAAACTAATTATAAGAATTGTGCATATAGGTGCAGTTCTAATAATTCAAATCCATCTTACGTTGATCGGTTGGTGCAAACCAGTGTTTTCCCTAACTTGTTTTAGCATGGTGAGGCAACATGTCTCAATAGTCAAACGCCATTTTGCCGTAATCAGTGCCATACCAAGGCTAGCTCTGGGTGAGTAAAATATTTTGCCAAATTGTTTATTAAACTTAAAAAAATTGCAGAAATCAACAGTTAATTTCTCAAAAATATCAATTATTACATAAAATTATTTCGCCAAATGAAAATAAAATTTGCCAACTGCTTTCAAAATTCGTAATTGGTAAATTTGGCAAGTGCCAGAGCAAGTCCTGTATGCAGCCCTGAGGTTAATCAAACCTTTCTAAAACACTTAGAAAATGTATTATTAATTAATGTAATATGTCTGTCAAATATTTTACCATTCATGTATTAAAGCAAGCACATTAATTACATTTATGAATGGAAGGAAGGAAGGAAATGTTTTATTTAACGATGCACTCAACACATTTTATTTACGGTTATATGGTGTCGGACATATGGTTAAGAACCACACAGATATTGAGAGAGGAAACCCGCTGTCGCCACTTCATGGGCTACTCTTTTTCAATTAGCAGCAAGGGATCTTTTATATGCACCATCCCAAAGACAGGATAGCACATACCACAACCTTTGATATATGAGTCTTGGTGCACTGGCTGGAATGAGAAATAGCCCAATGGACCCACCTATGGGGATTGATCCGCTTCACCACTGGGCTACATCTCGCCCCACACTTATGAATGAAACACAAAATGACCTGAAAATGGTGACAATGCCCCAAATTTCTGGGTAAAATACTAAACCAATTATAACCAATGATAAATGATGAAAGTTCAACCGATTCCCAACACTAATTAATGCACCACTGAAAATGTAATATTTAAAAATAAAAATAAAATCCAAACTCACGGCTGCTAAGATGTGTGGTCCATCCACAGTTTTACCATCATCATCGGGACCCCAGCTTTAAAATAATTATTAAAATAGAAACAACACATAATACAAAAACATATACATGTATACAGAATACTGAACAAGCTTGCCTGTCATACCATTTTTATGAAATGAGCGAAGGCGAGACAGATACCAACACTGTTCATGAGTTTCATAATAATGGTATGACAGGCAAGAAAGTTTAGTATTTTATTTATTACAAATCAACTGCAAACAAGCCGCAACTCAGAAGTAAGAAGATGTCGAGATCTACTACAGGTTATTTTTTTTACTAACTGGGTCTACAGATGATCTACGTCACGCTTACGTGTGTAATAATTAACCTGTGTAATAAAATCCTGTATTAATATATATTTTTAATTAACCTGCACTGTATTTATGTAGATACATGTACATACCACAAGTTTGATATACTAGCTCCATTGTGTGTTGAACATTTCTTCTCGATGTTTTTTTAAAAGGTTAAAAATATATTTTTTGTTTTTAAAAGGTGAAAAATAAGGTTTTTAAAAAACTTTTTAAACTGTCACCTGCAGCTGTAGATGTCGTTGACCTGCAACTTCTTGTTAAAAGCAGATGCCTCCAAACTGTCTGTCATTGGTCCATCGAGAACACGCAGACCTGTCAATCAAAATGTCTCATTATAAAAAATGTTTATCCCACGGACTCCTTTCCTTTTCTCTTCTTTGAATTCTATCTTATTCCTCCTGATCACCAGTTCCCTCTATCTTTCAACTTCTTTCGCTGTCTACCTCCACATCCCAGTCATTGTCTCTCCAACTGTGACAGGGTGCTTGTCTCTTGCCACACACCTCCCATTTCCCATTAGCTGTTAGCTGTGAGCTTAGCCTGACCATTTTTGATGAATGTTCAGTAGTTACTTCTAGCATTGTATCTACCAGGTTAGGTCCCTGGTCACACCAGAGACCAGGACCCAGGATAAATGTGCCCGAAACAGGGATATGGGCACACTAAAAGAGTTCTCACTCACTCTGGCATTGTTAAAAGTCATTTTTATTACCTACCTGGTGGATGTATGGGTGTGTCGTTACAATTTCATTGGCACCACCAGTAGCTAAATGACATCATTTTGCAAAGTGACCTCATCTTCACTGGTCTTTTAGCTGTGTGTATTCACATGTCTCATTGAGTAATGTCGGACATTATTGTCAGATTTTACATAATTTGAAGGTGGGTAACAAATAAAGTACCACACTTGTTTTCACTAGATATCAATTTTACAAACTCGTTCTATTTCTCCATGGTATGTGACTTCACTTTCAGTTAGACAGATTCTAACAATGGTAACTTAAGTTCACTTGTTTAGTAAAAATTATATCTAGCAAAAACCTGTATAGTACTTTATACATGTAACCACCTACTACACTCTTCTGCTACTGGCAGTTATTAATTAATACTGTGGATCAGATTAGCTTTATTAACAGCAGAAGATAAGGATGCCAGGTGGGTGTAGGGAAGGACACAGAGACTGCACCAGTGGAGGAAGTTGAGACAGGTAGGCGATGGTGTGGACAGCACAGAAGACAGAGCCAGAGGAAACTGACAGAAAAGGTCGAAACAGATTGAAATCGTAGGAGAAATTATAAAACAATTTATATTAAGATAATGAGAATGATCAGCAGAGGGTGATAGATGAGACAGATGAATGAAAGTGTGAGCCAGCTTTGATGTGATTTGAAACCAAAAGTCATCAGTATGACTAGCCAGAAGCTCATCAACTGGATTAAATATTTTTCTTATAACTGACATGACTTGTCTGTCATATAAATATTGTAACCTGAAGGTAGGTCTGTCCATAAAAATAATACCTGATATTCTTGCTTTGTAAGCCACACCCATTCCATAAATAGTATTAATCTTGCTTTGAAAGCCACACCCACTCCATAAACAGGGGACAATATTTCGAAATCTGAGGGAACCGGAAGTCGGTTCACGTGGTTTTTACCTAGGTAACCAATTGTTCGGTTAAGTGAATTATATTTGCCTAACCTGTGGGTTACCTGATCGGTCACCTCAAAATTACGTGGAAATTATATTTTAAATACATAGTTTTTAGCTGAAACATAAAGTTAAAACAAATACAAAAGAAAACATTTTACAACAAAAAAAATGTCTTTAATGCTTGCTAAAGTTAACAATATTATAACAGAACTGAGTATCAGCACCAGTACTGAAACAAAATACAGGGGTGTAGCCAGAAATTTTCTTAGCGGGGATATTCGGGGGGCCTTCCCCTGTGAAAAGTTTGAAACTCGGGACGCCTGTAGATGCAATATGAGCCTTTTTCGAATCAATTTTAAGAGGATATTTTATAGAACGATTACAGACAGCCTCGACCTATTCCCGGATTTTCTTTTTGCATTACGCACATGCGTACTGTGAATAATGGGCACTACGCCTTTGAAATATATACATAATCATTTGGAGGGATTCCCTTTTGCATTTTGCAGTGGCTATGCTACTTTCACTTTATCGATGGTACTTCTATACTACAGTGACGTTCCAAATGTTTGTTGTTTTAAAGCTCATTATGCAATGTTAGTATTTTTCAATTTTTGTGACACTTTTGGATTCCTGTTTATGTTAAAACTGTTTTTAACATGTGTAAAATTATAAGCAATCTAATATTATGTCTACATATATTCCTTTAGAGATAAAATAGCCGCAGATAATTTAGCCGTCCCCAGCGGTCTGAGCACATTTCTTTAAAACTTTTGGCTCGACTCTATACTGACCATTTACTTTAGACAGTTTGCAAATTACAACTGTTGAAATATAACGTTGTTTACTGATTTGCTGTGCAGCAAGTATCTAAAATTCAGCCTAAAACATTTGTCAAAATACTAGTAGTAAGTCTGCGTGAATAAACATCCTGTAATCGTGAAGTTTGCAAGTTTTAATTTCTGAACGTTTATAGGTCATGACGTAACCAGTTTGCGGTTCACGTAAATTTAACTTTGCATAACCGACATGCGAACAGAACGGCGGTTCGCGTGAAATATTGTGCCCTGCATAAATATATTATTCTCGTTTCGTAAACCACACCCACTCCACAAATAGTATTACCTTGTATTTTCGCTTTGTAAGCCACACCCATTTCATAAATAGTATTATTCTTGCTTAGTAAGCCACACCCATTTCATAAATAGTAGTATTTTTGCTTTGTAAGCCACACCCATTTCATAAATGGTATTATTCTTGCTTTGTAAGCCACACCCACTCCATAAATAGTGTTACCTGATATTTTTGCTTTGTAAGCCACACCCATTCCATAAATAGTATTATTCTTGCTTAGTAAGGCACACCCATTTCATAAATAATAATTATTCTTGCTTAGTAAGGCACACCCATTTCATAAATAGTATTATTCTTACTTTGTAAGCCACACCTATTCCATGTGTAATATTATTCTCATTTCATAAACCACACCCACTCTATAAATAGTACTACCTGATATGTTTTTTACTTTGTAAACCACAGCCATTCCATAAACAGTTACTACTCTTGCTTTGTAAGCCACACCCATTCCATAAATAGTATTATTCTCGTTTCATAAACCACACTCTATAAATAGTACTACCTGATATTTTTGCTTTGTAAGCCACACCCACGCCACAAACCGTGTTGGCGACTGCTGCAATCTCGCCAGCACATCTCGTTCCATGATGATTAGTTGCTGAAACAATATCAGTGAGTACAGTTAGACCAGCGATAAACAGACCCCAGTGACTTGACCAAGTTTATGATGGTGTTCACCAATTAACAATATTAAAATATATTAATATACAGGTATCAATAACAAAAAGAAAGAAAGAAATGTTTTATTTAACAACGCACCCAACACATTTTATTTACGGTTATATGGCGTCAAACATGTGGTGAAGGACCACACAGATAATGAGAGAGGAAACCAGCTGTGGCCACTTCATGGGCTACTCTTTTCGATTAGCAGCAAGTGATCTTTTATATGCACCATCCCACAGACAGGGTAGTACATACCACAGCCTTTGATATACCAGTCGTGGTACACTGGCTGGAACGAGAAATAGCCCAATAGGTCCACCGACGGGAATTGATCCCTTGATCTTTATTTTATAGAGTGGGAAGCATGGTTTCTAGATTATGGTAGCTCCACTCCCATGGCTAGTGATATTCAATGTTGGGCTAGTAAATAACTACTATTGCCATGTCCGACGGGGTTTCTAGATTATGGTAGCCCCACTCCCATGGCTAGTGATGTTCAATGTTGGGCTAGTAAATAACTACTATCGCCATGCCCAACGGGCTAGTGGAAAAAAAAAAGGTTGTCAAATGCTGCATTTAAGTCTAGTTTGTAAATAAGAATATCCTGCACCCTCCACCCCCTGAGGGGTTTTAAGCTATATCTCCCTCTTTAAGTGACATATCCAATTATTGCTACATGTATTAATAAAATTGTAAACAAAAATTCTTAAAGTACGGCTAGTGAATTTTTAATCATGGCCAGCAAAAAAAAATTAATCACTGACTAGACATGGCTAGACTATTTTCATAAAAATTCTACAAGCCTTGGGGAAGCAATCAAATTTTAAGCTAAAAATAATAAATAAATTGTTTTATTTATTGACACAACCCTTTGTTACATCAGTTGTGGAGCACTGGATGGAACGAGAAATAGCCCAATGGGTCCACCGATGGGGAATGATCCTAGACTGACCGCGCACCCAGTGAACGCTTTACCACTGGGCTACGTCCCGCCCCCAAAATACGGGATTTATGGAAGGACAGAATCGTATAAAATTTACCCCCTGACTAATCTGGCAAAATGGGAGTAAGTACCTTTGCGGGCGTTTGGCATGGGATCAGGATCGTTGTCGTTGAGATCCCAGCTGCCTTTGTAATTGTAGTTAGAGTGGAGATCAGGATTCGTCCATTCCAAACCTGAAAATCAAACACAGAAACAATTTTTTAAATTTTTAAATTTTTATTATTTTTTAAAGAACAATTGATGTACACATGTACAAAAATTATTTCTACTTTTTGAATTTTCATTTGATTTTGATCCACTTAAAGGTTAATTTTATGGTAAAATTATGAACTAACACTGTATGGTTTAAATCTATTTTATGACATATTCTTGTATTCCCAATGAGTAAAATTATGAACTAACACTGTATGGTTTAAATCTATTTTATGACATATTCTTGTATTCCCAATGAGTAAAATTATGAACTAACACTGTATGGTTTAAATCTATTTTATGACATATTCTTGTATTCCCAATGAGTAAAATTTTAAATCTAAATCTATTTTATGACATATTCTTGTATTCCCAATGAGTAAAATTATGAACTAAACACTGTATGGTTTAAATCTATTTTATGACATATTCTTGTATTCCCAATATGAACTAACATTATGAACTGACATATTCTTGTATTCCCAATGAGTAAAATTATGAACTAACACTGTATGGTTTAAATCTATTTTATGACATATTCTTGTATTCCCAATGAGTAAAAAGTGTTATTCCTAAAAAGTGTTATTTGACTGGTATATTAAAGGCTGTGGTATGTGCTATCCTGTCTGTGGGATGGTACATATAAAAGATCCCATGCTGCTAATCGAAAAGAGTAGCTCATGAAGTGGTGACACCGGGTTTCCTCCCTCAATATTTGTGTGGTCTTTAACCATAGGTCCGATGCCATATAACCATAAATAAAATGTGTTGAGTGCATCGTTAAATAAACCAATTGGATGTCAAACATACGGTAATTTTTGACACAGTCATAGAGAGGAAACCCGCTACATTTTTTCAATAGTAGCAAAGGATCTTTTAATATATGCATCATCCCAGACAGGATAGCACATACTACTTTCTTTGATATACCAGTCATGGTGCACTGGTTGGAACAAAAAATAGCCCAATGTGGCCACCGACAAGGATTGATCCTAGACCGACCACACATCATACATGCGCTTTACCACTGGGCTATGTCCCGCCCCGTGTTATTCCTAGCCATGGGATCAGTCATTTTTTAAATTTACCGGCCTCGGTGGCGTCGTGGTTAGGCCATCGGTCTACAGGCTGGTAGGTACTGGGTTCGGATCCCAGTCGAGGCATGGGATTTTTAATCCAGATACCGACTCCAAACCCTGAGTAAGTGCTCCACAAGGCTCAATGGGTAGGTGTAAACCACTTACACCAACCAGTGATCCATAACTGGTTCAACAAAGGCCATGGTTTGTGCTATCCTGCCTATGGGAAGTGCAAATAAAAGATCCCTTGCTGCCTGTCATAAAAAGAGTAGCCTATATGGCGACAGCGGGTTTCCTCTAAAAAACAGTGTCAGAATGACCATATGTTTGACGTTCAATAGCCGATGATAAGATAAAAAATCAATGTGCTCTAGAGGCGTCGTGAAATAAAAGAAACTTTAAATTACTTTTTTTTTTAAATTTACTAGCCACAATTACAAATTCACTACCACTACTTTACTTTAAGTTAATGTAATTTTACTAATTAATAGTAATAATCAGATATGTCACCTGAAGAAGGAGATAGAGATTAAAAACACTAACACTTCGTGGTGGTGGGGGCAGGATATACATATTTACAAAATAAACTTAACCCCAGCATTTGACCATTTTTATTTTCACTAGCCGTCGGACATGGCAATAGTAGTTATTTACTAGCCCAACACTGAATATCACTAGCCATGGGAATGGGGCTACCATAATCTAGAAGCCCTGTTTTACTTAAAATACCTAAGCTAAACATTTCAAACATTATCCAAAAACAGGGATACATGATGTAATTTTCATGATTTCAATAAGTACACTAAACAGCAAATCAAACCAATTACGTCACTATTCAAATCAAAACCACTGAACTATATATCACTACTCTTGGTCCTGTTTCCTTTCGCCACAGTTTGTGGATGATTTTTTATTTGTTCATATCCCGATGAACATAAAAGAAATACACTACAAGAAAATTCTTAAAGGGACAGACCCTAGTTTCAACCCGTGAAAATTAACACTAAGTTTAGTTAATCTACAAACCTGTAACACATTTGGATAAAGTTACAACTGAGTGAAACATGAGTCTGTGACTTTGAAATGGTGAAATACATTTGTACCCTCTAAAAATAGACTAAAACTCGACTCCATAACGGTTACTTCTCAGACACACGTGTCCTTTTGAAAATATGAGAAATGCATTTTGTGATATTAAAAATACAAGGATGACCAAAAACACTTCGAATGTTAGGAAATTGATAATCTAAATCAAAGTAAAGTATGATTTCAGTTATCAAAAATGGCTATAATAGTCAAAAATATGCCTTAGTGTTTAAAAACTAGGGTATGTTCCTTCAAGTGCTTTTTCTACTATTCAGTTTGAATATTTGTGAGCAGTTATCTGATGTCATATCAGACTCAAGACTGGTAGGTATCAGATTCGCATTACTGTACCGACTCCCACCCACATTGAGTTTTATGTAATAAAAAAAACAGTTTGTTCAAATTTGTTTTGTTTATCGACACCACTAGAACACATTGATTTATTAATTATCGGCTATTAGATGTCAAATATTTGGTAATCTGACTATTATAGTCTTAGAGAGGAAACCCATTACATTTTTCCATTAGCAGCAAGGGATCTTTTATATGTGCCATCCCATAGACAGGACAGCACATACCATGGCTTTTGATATACCAGTTGAAGTGTACTGGCTGGAATGAAAAAGGAAGGAAGGAAATGTTTTATTTAACGACGCACTCAACACATTTTATTTACGGTTATATGGGTCCGACATATGGTTAAGGACCACACAGATAGTGAGAGAGGAAACCTGCTGTCGCCACTTCATGGGCTACTCTTTTCAATTAGCAGCAAGGGATCTTTTATACATATATGCACCATCCCACAGACAGGATAGTACATACCATGGCCTTTGGTACACCAGTTGTGGAGCACTGGCTGGAACGAGAAATAGCCCAATGGGTCCACCGATGGGGATCGATCCTAGACCGACCGTGCATCAAGCAAATGCTTTACCACTGGGCTATGTCCCGTCCCCGGAATGTAAAATGTCCAATAAATTAACCAACAGAATACCATCATCAACGACAGCGACTGTTACTCCGACTCCCGTCACGTTGTGTTCCCAAACACCGGTCACGTTGATGTCCATTCCAGACGATGCTCGGTTCCGCTGAAAGAAGAAAAACAAAACATGTAAACAGGGCTCGAACTTAAAAATTGGTCTCCCACAGGAATTTTAAAAAGAATTTTGAGCCTGCCTATAGCAGTTTTTTTTAAAGTGACATTTGCAGCAAATAAACCTGACTGAAAGGCTATCTTGTTATATGTAGACATCTTTTAAATGAACAAATGTTAAATATTGGCAGATAATGTGCACCAGGTGTATACATTTCGCCATTGTTGAGGAGTTTTATTGACGACACAAAAGTGCCATCGGTGATGCTCTCTACCTACGGTAATTTATATTTCAATCGTCGGTGCCGCCGTTAAATTCGAGCCCTGTGTAAACCAGATTAAAAATGCAATGTGGGGGTTTTCCGTGAATGCATACTTTATAAAACATATATTTATTCCGGGTTTTTTTTTTTTATCCCACTACCCCATTTCCTTTCTCTCCTTTAACTTCCATCTAATTTCTTCCCGATCTGGCAACTTCTCCTATCTTTCAACTTCTTTCACTATGCACCTCCACATCCCAGTCCTTGTTTCTTTAACTGCAACAGGTGCTAACTTATCTCTTGTGGCACATCATTTTGCTGTATATAGACATATTTCAAATGCCCCTGCGCGTGCTGTAACCTCACCGTGGTGCAGGGGTGTAACATTCTCTTTGAGAATGGCCAATACAGCACAAATTAAAGTTTAGAGTAAAATTCGGTGTTCGTAAAATTCTGTGATATTTGTATTTGTATTTTTGCGCAGTTCTTTACACTGTTTTTGTTTAAACCTTGAATTTTTATATTGATGTTGATCATCACTTTATTTATTTGCATTACCATAGTTTGACACCCAATAGCCGATGTATTTTTCGTGCTGGGGTGTCGTTAAACATTCATTCATTCATTTTATTTCAAATGTACAAATGTTAAATACGGGCAGATAATGTACACCAGATCAGGGTTGAAAACCCATGAAAACCATGGTCGCCAGCAGGGCCAGTTGACGACAAATCTTACTGGCCCTTCTCAAATTCAACTAGCCCTCCAATTTAACTGCACAGCGAAAATCAAAACTAGAATTTTCTTTGTTGAATAACAACCATGTATATACAAAAATGTAGATCCATTTCTGTCAAAAGGATAACGATGAATTGGCATGTAACTTCATAATGAATAAAGTTAAAATTCATATTAAAAACATATTATTAATTTTTAAACCCATACCAACCCAACTAACATTTTTGTAAAAACAAATTCATTATAAATAAAAAATGTTGCTTTACAAATTACCATTAAATGATATAGATTAAATACAATTTTTAATACAGGGGTAAAGAAAAATGCTAGTTGTTCAGTATTATGCAGCTTCACTGAAGTAATCGATAATGCAGTACAAAGAGACTGAAGCCATAAAAAATAGAACTGCGCATGCTATGAGTGGCAGTTCTATTTATGGCAATGCAAGTGGGATGAACTCTTCAGTAAAGGATTTCTTTGGGAGTGGCTGTCCTATAGCCAAGGCACTAGAAGATTGATGGAATCATCCACTATTTTGCCATTCGACTCTGCACTGTGCAGAGATACGGCCCTGATCTCGTATTATGGTTTTGTCGTTCAGATTACCTTGGATGTGTCATCAGTTGCCTTAAAACCTGTATCAGAATTTTTTTTTAACCAATGCAGTTTTATAAATATTTTTTCTGTTATTATTTACACTGAAAAAAGTTATTTCAGATGGTATGGGTTTACAATTTAACAGATTAATGTTTTTTATATTATGTATTTTATATTTACTGGAAAATTTCATTGTTAGTGTGAGTTAAAACTACAAGATAAATTTCGATTTTGTCTCAGAATAAAATACTCATGAGCTAATTAAATAGGATTAATTTGTACTATAACATTTAATAATGTCAAAAAGTACATCTACTAGATACTTATGGTGTATCCAGTCCATTACAATAAGCCGACAACTTTATAAAAAACAATTCAAGTGTCTGCAATATGTTTTGAGCTATATTTGTTTTCAAAATCTTAGAAGCTGAGACAGAGTCTGGTCAGTCCGGCGCTGTCAAAATATAGAACATGTTCAATAATATATCCTGCCAGATTTGTTGTTCGTGCCTGCAGAGATGCGGTGTGTTTTGTCACATTGATCATTCAATTCAGTTTCAGTGCGTTTCTTTTTTAACTGGTAGTACCATACTCATCAGACTCTAAAATTCTTAGTCGCCCTTAGCCAATAAAGGTCGCCACAGGTAACTGCTAATTTTCAACCCTGCCAGATACATTAATTTTGCCGACATTGTTCAGGACCTTTTAGCGACAGCAAGAATTTTTATCCAGTGGAACAAAGTGCCATCGCTGATGCTCCTTACCACAGTAATTAATATCTCAATGACGGCAACTGCTGTATTAAATTCAAGCTGTGGATTAGCAACTACTGTTTAATGTTTTAAAATCATGTACCGATCCTTGAAACTTGCTTAGTGAATCGCAACATGATACTGAACAAAATGTTCACAGACAAGTAAAAATTTAAACACATTTGCCGTAAAGCACATTTGTGTTAATGGGACATTCCTGAGTTTGCTGCATTGTAAGATGTTTCCGACTAATAAAATATTTCTACAATTAAACTTAGATATTAAATATATTTTCTTGTTTAGAATATTAGTGTCTGTATATTCAATGTGTTTTTGGTCGTCTTAATAGTTGTAACAAGCCGAAATTGGATTTTGTGTTCAAATAATTTCATACGTACGAAAAAATATATTTTAGGAAATAAAATGAAATTTAACCTAGTACAAATATTAGAACGATCAGAAACATGTTTAATATATAGCTACTAATATTTTATGCAGAAAAATATATTTAATATGTAATTACATTCGTTAAAAGGTCTCTGTTAGTCGATAACATCTTACAAATTGCAGCAAACTCAGGAATGTCTCTTTAAGGAAAAAAAGAAAATAAAAGAGAAGAAAACTGAATTACCAGATGCCATTGTCTTGGGAAAAAAGGATCTTGGAAATGTAGTGACCTCTTCTGTCTGCTACGAACCACATATGGACTAAACCACTCCACAGAATTATCTCCCTCTAACAAACTCTCAACAGACTGTTTTAATTCAGCAAATTTCTTGTAATGTAAATCATATACATTTCTGTGTACTTTATGCAACGTTTCAAAATTTGGCACTTGTTTGTTTGTTTCATGTTCTGACCAATGACAGACCGAGATATGGTTTTGAAAATCTGAAATCTGTCCAAGGGAGATAAGTCTGATGTGTGGAGCAGATAGAGTGAATTGTCTCCCTTGCAGTAGTGTCACGTGATCATGGTTTTCTTTCAGCTTCACTGCCCAGCAGAGAGATTCTTCATGGTTTCCATTGTGGTCAAAATGAACAACCTTCTTGCCGATGGAACTCGTAAATAACGTATTTCCTGTGACGGACAAACACCCAAGAATCCAACACAGGTGGAGATACCAGTAACCATGGCAACTCGCCCACTGGTTTCTCTGAATGGGCATGCTTTAAAACATGGACACATTTGTGGGACAACAGAACCTGGAAATAAAAGAAAAAAATTCAATGATTGAAATACTACTGTTCCGACCAGTTTTTACTGGTCAACATCACAATGGGCAGGAGAATTTTGTTTGCCTGTTGTCGCATCGTAACCAATAATTATTTTATATTTATATCCGCATATTAGTCTGAGTTAATTATGGGTTTTTTGGCAGGCTTTTATTCGGTCTGGCAAAGTTTGCAGTTTACCAGATCAAATGTCCGGCAGAAATTTCAGTCCATTTCGACCCCTGGTTGTAAGTTATACTGGTACTAGTAAGGGGGGGGGGGGGGGGGGGGATGTAGCCCAGTGGTGAAGTGCTTGCTTGATGTGCAGTCAGTCTAGGATCGATCCTGTCTGTGGGCCCATTGGGCTATTTCTCGTTCCAGCCAGTGCACTAAAATAAATTTAATATGTAATTACAATCGTAAAAATTACAGCAAACTCGGGAATGTCCCTTTAAGTTTAAGCAATTTGCATGAAATAAGAACAGATCAGGAAGGAAGGAAATATTTTATTTAACGATGCACTCAACGCATTTTATTTATGGTTATGTGGCGTCGGAAAGAACAGATCAGATGACACCAAGACTTACATAATGACATAACCGTCAACTATTACTGTAATAAACAATAAATATGCTTTGTAATATGATTTTGTTTTAAATGTGGAAATTGTCGGCTTATTGGAATGAACTGGATAAGCCATAATTATCTATTAGAGCTACTGCCTGACAATTGTTATTCAATGTTATGGTAAAACATGAATCCCATTTAATTAGCTTACATTATACAGGAACAAAATCAAAATATATTTAGTAGTTTTAACTCACATTAACGCGAGCGAATGTGCGCATATAAAAATAAGAATGAAATTTTCCATTGCTACAGGGTTTATTCAAAATGTCAGTTAATTGATTGTCGTTGTTTGCTGCATTGTAAGATATTTCCAACTAATAAAATATGTTTACGATTAAACTTACATATTAAATATATTTTCTTGTTTAGAATATCAGTGTCTGTATATTCCATGTGTTTCTGGTCGTTTTAATATTTATAAGAAGCCCAAACTGGATTTTGTCTTTAAATAATTTTGTACGAACGAAAACAAATATTTTAGGAAATAAAATTAAATTTAACCTATTACAAATATTAGAACGATCAGAAACACGTTTAATATACAGCCACTAATATTTTATGCTTTAAAATAAATTTAATATGTAATTACAATCGTAAAAATTATAGCAAACTCGGGAATGTCCCTTTAAGTTTAAGCGATTTGCATGAAATTAGAACAGATCAGGAAGGAAGGAAATATTTTATTTAACGATGCACTCAACACATTTTATTTATGGTTATGTGGCGTCGGAAAGAACAGATCAGATGACACCAAGACTTACATAATGACATAACCGTCAACTATTACTGTAATAAACAATAAATATGCTTTGTAATATGATAACTAAGTACATCGTATATTTTTGTAAAATGTTTGGGTTTGTGCGTGTGTGTGTGGGGAGGGGGGGAGGGGGGTACAGATTTAGTTTTTCTTTGATATTTATTTTCTTAGTAGCCTACTACTGTAGCATTTACAATATCCAAATTAAACGCACACGTGTACGTGCTTCGTCTGTAGCAGGACAACCACTCCCGAGGAAATCCTTTACTGGAGATTTTACCCCCTTGTATCACCACAAAGCTTATTCCATCCCTCTTGCATCACCACAAAGAAGACTGCCACCCCAACTAGTTTATATGCTACAGCAAGCACATGTCTAGCTTTATTCTTGTTCTGCATTATTTTATAAAAAGTTTTACATCAGAGACAATGCAAGTCAAGTTGCAGACTTTGGCTGTTCTACCATTTTATCTTCACCCCTGTATTAAATACAGATTTAATCTGTATAACTGAATGGTAATTTGTAAAGCAACATTTTTTATTCTGGATTTCTTTGTTTTAAAAAATGTTATTGAACTTGGTATGGGTTTAAAACTTAAATGACAAACCACACATGCAAACATATGTGCCTGAATGCAGTTAGAAATGTCACACTCTAGTGTTCTTGCTGGGTGAAAATTAAAGGAGGGCAGCCATGTGGCACCACACCCTTCAAAAAAAAGCAAAAGCAAACAAAAAAAAGCAAAACAAAAAAATGGGGGGTGGGGGTGGGGGGGGGGGGGAGCTTGGCGGTTACCGTGTTGTTGTATGTTGATAGACTTTGTGGAAAGACATACTCCTTATTTTGCCTACAAAAATGTTTATATGAAATACAAGCAGACTCGTCTTTTAATTGAACCGAAGATGTTATCGGTCTGATATTCACGGGCAGTTCTGGTTTTGCTGAACCGATCAGTGTTTTAATATTATTATTATACGAAAAACAAAAAAGACGTTGGTGTGATCCCGTAATGTCAAATACATTTTTTTAATTTCCATCTTCATCGAATGAATCGATCGCTGTGATAAAATATTATCACAAACTGTTTTTGTAAAGGTGGTGTATATATTATTTGGCACCCAATTTAAATGATTTTAATGCTAAACACTACCACTTCCGTTGTTTTTATAAGCAGTGTTATCCCCCCCCCCCCCAATGAAAAGTTTACAATATGTTATAAAGAACTGCTGTATAAACAGAATGACAGAAATGACAGAAAGTAAAAATCATCAGTTACAATGAATTATATCTACAGCGGAGGACAAAATATCAAACGACAGTTAGTGGAAACAAAAGATAGAGTGACCGTTGTGATCACGTGACAAATTGGGCGACAAATAAGTGGGGGGTTTTAATTGGAGATTACCGAATCCATAAAAAATGCTTAAATAAAATATAACTTTTATTATGTGTATTAAACATACAAATGGACAGATGCGACAAAATAGGCTGTTAAAAATACTGTTAGCATTAAATTACGTTACGGTAACTGTCGTAAATGTTTCATCAATTGCTTTTTTGTACACAACGCGGCTCGTTTCCTTTGATGTCCAGTGTGCACACTGATCGTTGTGGTTTTTTTGTGTGGAAAAAAGTGTGCATTTGGAAATAGCGGAGATGGGTGCTGGAAAATAAAGAGGGGCGCAGAAAATAAAGGAGGGCGGAGAACGTGAAAGGAGGGCGACAAAATACAATAGCGGGGTGGGCCGCCCCGCTTAAATGGAGCAGCGAAAACACTGCACTCTTTCCTGTTTACTGGAGGGTGTTTGACTTTTATTTACTAGAATGGATTCGTTTTAAGTCATGCAACAATCTATTTTATTTCACGTATCGTAGCTGAAAAATGTAGAATAGTATTTCCATAAATATGGTATTGGGACGTCGATGGTATATATAATATACCGGTATATTAACTTAGTGACATGGTGTGTGGAAAAACAAGCCCAATTATTATTATTATTATTATTTTATTTCTTTATTATAATTTTTTTTTTTTTTTTTTTTGGGGGGGGGGGGGGGGGGGATTTGTTGTTTAAGATTCCTAAATGAGTGTCTTAACTATTAAATAATATTAATAAAAGTTATTATTAAAAGACCAACCCACTTTTTTTACCCAGTTACCCACGGCCATTAAAACTCAGTCAAAGTTCCACAGTCTAATCATAATGCCATGGATCTTTGTAAATGTTTGTAATGGAATCTGTTTTAAAACATGTAAAGAACTAATAATTAGTAGCTACCACTTCAAACAGGGTGACATAGTCAGCACTTTTACTTCTCAAAACATAAGTCAAAAAATCGATCTTGCAACGTGACAGAGAAAACTTTTAAAGACTTTTTTTTAACTTCCGCATTCCCAAGTCCATTGGAGTTATGTCCCTTGGTTAGTCGAATTCGAGCGTTTTATTTGCGTAACTTATGGACTCTCTGCGTAAACAAGGAACTGATATGACAAATTTATAATGAATAATGTTAAAACATGTATTAAAAGAAATAACTCATTAATGAATAGGGGCGGGATTTAGCTGAGTCGGTTGAGTGATCGCTTGAGGTGCTTGCGTCGCAGGATCGAATCACCTCATTGGATCCATTCAAATGATTGTGTTTTTTTCTCGTTCCAACCAGTGCATCACAACTGGGCTAAGACCGTGGTATGTGCTTTCCTGTCTGTGAGAAAGTGCATACAAAAGATCCCATGCTGCATTAGGAAAGATGTAGCGGGTTTCCTCTAATGACTACGTGTCACAATTGCCAAATGTTGGATATCATTTCATTTCAATTTATTTCCGTGCTTATATCCAATTAATGTTCAAGCACACTGTCCTGGGCACACGCCTCAGCAATCTGGGTTGTCTGTCCAGGACACAGGGTTAGTTGTTAGTTGTGAGTGGTTAGTGAGAGAAAAGAGGGTGTAGTGGTCTTACAGTTACCCACTGAGTAAAACTCGTTCTGGGTGGAAGCCGGTACCGGGCTGTACACACAAGCCTTATACCCGATGGCTTAACCACGACGCCACCGAGGCCGGTCTTTTTTGTGGGATTTTTGTGTGTGATAATGCAGTACACAGAGACCAATGTTAGAATCGTGCGTTCTCTACGTTGGCTGTTCAATTAGTTAGCTTCATAGCTGCGTTATAAAGCAAGATTTAACCTATGCAATTGATAATTTGTAAAGAAACTGTTTTTATTCACACAAAATTGTTTTTCAACCGCAATATAAACTATTATAGGTAAAATCTGAGACAATGGGCTTTTAAAAAGATAAAAAGCGGCCGGCATTTCGAGGCTGAAGTGTGCAGAGAACCTTTACTGAAAGATATATGTGGGTGTTTTTTTTGCTTTTACGCATTTGAAACATAAGCACATTTTGTTTTATTGAAAATAACAATACAAGTGACATGGTACTTTCTTTTAATTATTATTTTTATCACTCAATATACAAAACAATTTACATTGAATTCATACATTTTGATATGACAAATAAAATATGAAATTGGTTTGGATTTTTTTTTTAATGTATAATTTCTTGCCTTGCTGCTATAAAAATAACCAACAACCAATCCCCCAAAATACAAAAAACCAAACAAAAAAACCAACAACAACAAAAAAACCCACACACAAAACCCCCCAAAACCCCAACAGCACCCCCCCCAAAAAAAAACCCCCAACAACAACAAAAAACAAAAACAAAAAACAACCCCCCCCCCCCTAACCGAAACAACAACAACAACACAACACAACAACAAAACAGGAAGAAATAAAACGAAACAGTATAATACACCCGCTCACTACACAAACCCGTAGAAACTGGGGAGGGGGAAGGGGAGAAGGCTGTGCCCCCTCTACTAGAGATTGTGCCCCCTCTACTAGAGACTGTGCCCCCTCCACTAGACACTGTGCCCCCTCCACTGTGCATCCCCACTACAGACTGTGCCCGTCCACTACAGACTGTGCCCGTCCACTACAGACTGTGCCCCCTTCACTACAGACTGTGCCCGTCCACTACAGACTGTGCCCCCTTCACTACAGACTGTGCCCCCTTCACTACAGACTGTGCCCGTCCACTACAGACTGTGCCCCCTTCACTACAGACTGTGCCCGTCCACTACAGACTGTGCCCGTCCACTACAGACTGTGCCCCCTCCACTAGACACTGTGCCCCCTCCACTACAGACTGTGCCCCCTTCACTAGAGACAGTGCATCCCCACTAGAGACTGTGCCTCCTTCACTAGAGACAGTGCATCCCCACTAGAGACTGTGCCCCCTCCACTAGAGGCTGTTCCCCCTTCACTACAGACAGTGCATCCCCACTACAGACTGTGCCCTCTTCACTAGAGACTGTGCCCCCTCAACTAGACACTGTGCCCCCTCCACTACAGACTGTGCCCCCTTCACTAGAGACAGTGCCCCCTTCACTACAGACTGTGCCCCCTTCACTACAGACTGTGCCCCCTCCACTAGAGACAGTGCATCCCCACTAGAGACAGTGCCCCCTTCACTAGAGACAGTGCCCCCTTCACTACAGACAGTGCATCCCCACTAGAGACTGTGCCCCCTTCACTAGAGACAGTGCATCCCCACTAGAGACTGTGCCCCCTTCACTAGAGACAGTGCATCCCCACTAGAGACTGTGCCCCCTTCACTAGAGACAGTGCATCCCCACTAGAGACTGTGCCCCCTTCACTAGAGACAGTGCATCCCCACTAGAGACTGTGCCCCCTTCACTAGAGACAGTGCATCCCCACTAGAGACTGTGCCCCCTTCACTAGAGACAGTGCATCCCCACTAGAGACTGTGCCCCCTTCACTAGAGACAGTGCATCCCCACTAGAGACTGTGCCCCCTTCACTACAGACAGTGCATCCCCACTAGAGACTGTGCCCCCTTCACTAGAGACAGTGCATCCCCACTAGAGACTGTGCCCCCTTCACTACAGACAGTGCATCCCCACTAGAGACTGTGCCCCCTCCACTACAGACTGTGCCCCCTCCACTAGAGACAGTGCCCCCTCCACTACAGACTGTGCCCCCTCCACTAGAGACTGTGCCCCCTCCACTACAGACTGTGCCCCCTCCACTACAGACTGTGCCCCCTCCGCTAGAGACAGTGCATCCCCACTAGAGACTGTGCCCCCTTCACTACAGACAGTGCATCCCCACTAGAGACTGTGCCCCCTTCACTACAGACAGTGCATCCCCACTACAGAATGTGCCCCCTCCACTACAGACTGTGCCCCCTTTACTAGAGACAGTGCATCCCCACTAGAGACTGTGCCCCCTCCACTACAGACTGTGCCCCCTCCAATAGAGACAGTGCATCCCCACTACAGACTGTGCCTCCTTCACTAGAGACTGTGCATCCCCACTAGAGACTGTGCCTCCTTCACTACAGACAGTGCATCCCCACTACAGACTGTGCCTCCTTCACTAGAGACTGTGCATCCCCACTAGAGACTGTGCCCCCTCCACTACAGACTGTACCCCCTCCACTACAGACTGTGCCCCCTTCACTAGAGACAGTGCATCCCCACTAGAGACTGTGCCCCCTCCACTACAGACTGTGCCCCCTCCACTAGAGACAGTGCATCCCCACTACAGACTGTGCCTCCTTCACTAGAGACTGTGCATCCCCACTACAGACTGTGCCTCCTTCACTAGAGACAGTGCATCCCCACTACAGACTGTGCCTCCTTCACTAGAGACAGTGCATCCCCACTACAGACTGTGCCCCCTTCACTAGAGACAGTGCATCCCCACTAGAGACTGTGCCCCCTCCACTACAGACTGTGCCCCCTCCACTAGAGACAGTGCATCCCCACTACAGACTGTGCCTCCTTCACTAGAGACTGTGCATCCCCACTACAGACTGTGCCTCCTTCACTAGAGACAGTGCATCCCCACTACAGACTGTGCCTCCTTCACTAGAGACAGTGCATCCCCACTACAGACTGTGCCTCCTTCACTAGAGACAGTGCATCCCCACTACAGACTGTGCCTCCTTCACTAGAGACAGTGCATCCCCACTACAGACTGTGCCTCCTTCACTAGAGACAGTGCATCCCCACTACAGACTGTGCCTCCTTCACTAGAGACAGTGCATCCCCACTACAGACTGTGCCTCCTTCACTAGAGACAGTGCATCCCCACTACAGACTGTGCCTCCTTCACTAGAGACAGTGCATCCCCACTACAGACTGTGCCTCCTTCACTAGAGACTGTGCCCCCTCCACTAGAGACAGTGCATCCCCACTACAGACTGTGCCTCCTCCACTAGAGACAGTGCATCCCCACTACAGACTGTGCCTCCTTCACTAGAGACAGTGCATCCCCACTACAGACTGTGCCTCCTTCACTAGAGACAGTGCATCCCCACTACAGACTGTGCCTCCTTCACTAGAGACAGTGCATCCCCACTACAGACTGTGCCTCCTTCACTAGAGACAGTGCATCCCCACTACAGACTGTGCCTCCTTCACTAGAGACAGTGCATCCCCACTACAGACTGTGCCTCCTTCACTAGAGACAGTGCATCCCCACTACAGACTGTGCCTCCTTCACTAGAGACAGTGCATCCCCACTACAGACTGTGCCTCCTTCACTAGAGACTGTGCCCCCTCCACTAGAGGCTGTTCCCCCTCCACTAGAGACTGTGCCCCCATTAGAGACTGTGCCCCCTCCACTAGAAGCTGTACCCCCTCTACTAGAGACTGTGCCCTCTCCACTAGACATTGTGCATTCCCACCCCTCCAATTATTGTTCCAAAGACCCTGACCTTGTAATGCCAAGTGTCTGTGCAATTACTCATTCCGGAGCGGATCCAGGGGTTTGTGAAGGGGAAGCATTGGATATTGTAACAGGTGTTTAAAATTTCTATTTAAATATATATATATATATATATATATATATATTTATTTATATATTTGACGTTAGCGAAAATATGTTTTAAAAGTGTTGTAATTGTCAGTATTTATAATGGTGAAGTTTATTTGTAGAATGCAAGGATATGCATTTCAGAAGATCTAGTTTTCACTTTTCCGCCCCTGGTTATATGTTCTTCTTTACGAATAACAGTAAGTACACACTTCCACCACGTAGGCATAGACGAGGAACTTGAATAAACTTTAAAACAATATATACGTGCTGGATGATTCAGTTCACAATCGTAAGCTTTCCATTGTTTGGTAATGACGTTTTGAAGAAACTCTACTTGATATAATTTCATTTCAACTTATTTTCGTGCTTATATCCAATTAAGGTTCAGGAACGCTGTCCTGGGCACACACCTCAACTACCTGGACTGTCTGTCCAGGGCAGTGGGTTAGTTGTTAGTTGGTTAGTCGTTAGTGAAAGCGAAGAGTGTGTGGTGGCCTGACACCTACCCATTGAGTCGTTAAAGCTCGCTCTGGGTGGGAGCCAGTACCGAGCTGCGAACCCAGTACCTATCAGCCTTATGTCCGATGGCTTATCCACTACACCACCGAGGCCGGTAGAAAAAAAAAGGGAAAAAAAAAAAGGAACATATATCTTGGTAACAAGTGTTATTGTTAGCGATTATAAAAGTAGCCTGTGTTGTATTGGTTGTTTCTTTTCTCACCCTCTCGACCAAGGTTTAAAGACGATTTTAAATGTTCTGAGGTGTGGATAAACAAACATTTAATTGTTTCTTTTTCTCATTGCTAGAACAGTCAGACGATTCCAGACGATGGATCTGTATCACGTGACGGTGTGTGTGTACTTCCTCTTGATGTTTGGAGCCTCTGGAGCGGGTAAGGTCATACACCAGCTATTAGACTGGTAGGTGCTGGGTTCGAATCACGGGGGTGGGAGTGGATGCATTTACAAATATCATTTTCTCTCTTTTTGCTAGTTTATTATTTTTAGTATTGGTGTTTACTTACTCGGGGACTTTTTGTGTTTTGTTTGGGAGGGGGAAGGGGTGTTGCTTTACTTTTTGGGGGTGGGGTGGGTGGATGGAGAGGATCCTTTTCCGTCATAATTAGGGTTTTTTCTAGCTGCCTATTAATCAATGCAGTACAGTCTGATTTATCTGCATGTGTGCATGGGGGTGGGGTGGGGGTCGAGAGCGAACATGCCTGCTCATAACGAATACAACGAAACCTTTCTTGCCACAGTACTAGACCGATATTATATATTATTAGGTTGACACGTAACATCGCAATTTGAATTTGAATCTCCAAATTAAGAAAGGACAGCCTAATAATTTAATACATATGCAACAGTTGTCTATATAGTGTATATTGTTCGCCAAGGATTCTCGAGGAAACCACTGTTTACGCCGAGAGACAACACATTTACATTTTTCATTTTCTTGAGTTAATTATGCAAAGATTATATGAGGAATATTATTTATTTATCGATATTTGTTAAAAATACTTGTACATGGGAAAAATAGCGAAATATGACGATGCTGCTGCTGCTGCTGATGATGATAAAAGTGATGTTGACGACGACGACGATGATATTATGATGGTGATGATGATGATGATTACGATGATTATGATGATGATGTTGACGACGACGATGATTATGATGATGATGATGATGATGATGATGATTACGATGATTATGATGATGATAAAGTTGATGATGACGAAGATGATGACGATGAAAATGATGACGTTGATGATGATGATGATGAAGTTGATAATGATAATGATGATGATGATAGACAAGTTGACGATGAAGATGATGATGACGATGACAACGATGATAATAAATATATTGTATTTTTCAGCGGAGGATGTGCTTCTCGGGACAGTGAATACCACAAAGGTCCTTGAGAAGGTATTCGTTTGGACATGCACTGTATCCGGACATGCTATTCCCAACACAGTCTTCTTTAACCGAAGCGGAGAGACCATTTGCAATGCTCGATATTTGAAAGATACCTGCACATTCATTACAAATATACCTAAAGAATACACCTGTGGATGTCAAACTCACAAATCAGATGCGAGAACATATTTCCTTAAAATACACAAGTTGAGTGGGGAGGATTCAACGCAGTGGGCATGTTTTGTCAAAGATTCCAGAAGTCACGTGGTGAATCTTACAATTCTACGTATGTAATGTATTTTATTATGAATAATACAGTTTTCTTTAGCAATCCAATCGGTGAGCCTAGTTTCCATACAATCAATCTCAAACACCACGCCGACTCTCTCTCTCTGTCTCTCTTTCTCTGTCTCTGTCTCCGTCTCTCTTTCTCTTTTTCTGTCTCTGTCTCTCTCTGTCTCTGTCTCTCTCTCTGTCTCTCTCTCTCTCTCTCTCTCTATTTCTCTCTGTCTCTCTCGGTCTCTCTCTCCCCCTCTCTGTCTGTCTGTCTCTGTCTCTGTCTCTCTATGTCTATCTCTCTCCCTCCCTCCCTCCCTCCCCACCTCTCTCTCTCTCTCTCTCTCTCTCTCTCTCTCTCTCTCTCTCTCTCTCTCTCTCTCTCTCTCTCTGCGCGACCATACCCCGCATTTTTGGGGTGTGCGTCGATCCTCGTCGGACGCAGAACTGCTACAGATGATACGGAAACCGGAAATCAGTCTCGGAGGATTATGAAGTTCTTTTTCTCGTCGCAACCAGTGTTCCACCACTAATATACCAAAGGCAATGGTATATGGTGTCCTGTCTGTGGAGATTTAGATACGAACTGCATCTAAAAGATTGTAGCGAGTTTCTATAGGCGCCGGAATTCACAGAAAGTGCAAATCTTTATTTTATTTCCAATCTATACAAGTTCATTCAACATCGAGTCAAACTAAATTATTAAGGGCATACTGTCACAGATTTAAGAACCATATTCCTCAAAATAGATAATAAATGCAAATTACATTAATATTTGGAAACCAAATTTAGCTATCGCATGACCTTAACTGAACCACGATGGAGTGAAAATCCATGTCAACCCTGTTGACAATATTAGTTTTTGAATTATAGACCATTGCCATAATTCAATTATATTTATGAAATATCATTAATAAGTGGAGTAGATGGTTGAATAAAGTACATTTAGGGACAAATCAAATTTATATATTTTTAGGTAATACTTTGTTAGGCTATTTAATAGGCCAATAATCTGTGACAATATGCCTTTAATATTTGCGGTCATAAAAAGGGGGACTACAGAATTTGTAACTAAAATTATTTCGCCATTCATTTGTTAAAGAGATTGTGGGTGTGGGAAATGTTTCGGATGCTTCTATCAGGGAACTGCGTTTAAGCTCGGTTGTCGCGGATACCACTTCTGTCTTCACCAGAGCGCTCTCTCTCTCAAAGGTACAGCAGGGGTTGGGGAGAATGAGAGGACAGACTCTTGATAAAATATTATTTTCAGATGGACCTACACGGGTAACCATTGACAACAAGAGAGCTTTTATTGCAAATGGAACCAGTCGGTACAACTTGACCTGCAAAACAGATTCTGTCACGGGGAACATCACCTTTACATGGAGAAACGAAACAGGCGGGCGAAAGATTCTTAAAAACAGTTCCGTATCATCAGCTAACAATGACGAGCTCTCTGATTGGTTTTCAATCAGTTCGAAGTGGAATCAAAACAGAAATAACATATCCTGTACGGCGAGGAACTCAAAGATTCCAGGAAACCGAGTTTCCAACAGCACCATTCTTGATGTGACACGTGAGTGAAAAACCCAACACTTGTGCAAAAATATATATATGACTGTTAATCAGTCTATCAAATTATGTATTTGAATGCTACACAAGCCAAACTGAATTATAAATACTTGCAGAACAAATACAAAATAAAACATGGACCGTAAATATTATTAACTAAAATTGTTTCGTCATTCAATTGCTGAACAGACCGACGGTGTGGGTAATGTTTGGCATGCTTTCTTCACATAACTGCTTAAGCTCGATTGTCGTGGACACAATCTCTTCCCAATACAGGGAAGGGAAATACGACAATTGAGAACATAAACTTATTATTTTTAGATGGACCTACACGGGTAACCATTGACAACAAGGGCGCATTTATTGTAAATGGGACGACTCGGTACAACTTGACTTGCAAAACAGATTCCGTTACGGGGAACATCGTATTTGTAATATGGAGAAACGAAACGGGCGTGCAAGAAGTTCTAAATATTTCTTCCATAATGTCAGCTGATAGTAACGAACTTTCTTATTGGTTTTCAATCAGTCCGAAGTGAAATCAAAACAGAGATAACATATCCTGTACGGTGATGCATTTAGACATACCAGGAAACCGAGTTTCCAACAGCACCATTCTATATGTGACACGTGAGATAAACACCCAACACTTGTGCAGAAATATACGACTGTTAATCAGTCTATCAAATTATCTCTGTCTGTCTGTCTGTCTATCTATCTACATCTATCTGCCTGTCTGTCCATCAATCTATTTGTCTGTCAGTATATATATATATATATATATATATATATATATATGCATTTAAACTTGGTTGTCGTGGATAAAACCTCTATCTTCACCAGAGTTTACCGGCCTCGGTGGCGTCGTGGTTAGGCCATCGGTCTACAGGCTGGTAGGTACTGGGTTCGGATCCCAGTCGAGGCATGGGATTTTTAATCCAGATACCGACTCCAAATCCTGAGTGAGTGCTCCGCAAGGCTCAATGGGTAGGTGTAAACCACATGCACCGACTAGAGATACATAACTGGTTCAACAAAGGCCATGGTTTGTGCTATCCTGCCTATGGGAAGCGCAAATAAAAGACCCCTTGCTGCCTGTCGTAAAAAGAGTAGCCTATGTGGTGACAGCGGGTTTCCTATTAAAAAAACAGTGTCAGAATGACGTCCAATAGCCGATGATAAGTTAAATAAAACAAACTTTACTTCACCAGAGTGCTCTCTCCAAGATACAGAAGGAGATGGAGAGAATGGGCGAACAGACTCTTGACAAAATCTTATTATTTTCAGATGGACCTACACGGGTAACCATTGACAACAAGGGCGAATTTATTGTAAATGGGACGACTCGGTACAACTTGACCTGCAAAACAGATTCCGTTGCGGGAACCATCGTATTTTTAATATGGAGAAACGAAACGGGCGTGCAAGAAGTTCTAAATAACAGTTCTTTAATATCAGCTGATAGCAACGAACTTTCTTACTGGTTTTCAATCACCCCGAAGTGGAATCAAAACACAGATAACATATCCTGTACGGTGACGAACTTAGACATACCAGGACACCGAGTTTCCAACAGCACCGTTCTATATGTGACACGTGAGTTAAACACCCAACACTTGTGCAGACATATACGACTGTTAATCAGTCTATCAAATTATCTAATTATCTGTCTGTCTGTCTGTCTACCTATCTATCTGTCTGTCTACATCTATCTGCCTGCCTGTCAACCTGTCTGTCTGTCAGTATGTATGTATATATATATATATATATATATATATATATATATATATATATATTAAACTTGGTTGTAATGGATAAAACCTCTATCTTCACCAGAGTATGTGTATGCCTCGGTGGCGTCGTGGTTAGGCCATCGGTCTACAGGCTGGTAGGTACTGGGTTCGGTCCCAGTCGAGGCATGGGATTTGTAATCCAGTGTACCGACTCCAAATCCTGAGTGAGTGCTCCGCAAGGCTCAATGGGTAGGTGTAAACCACATATGAGATACATGTGTCAACAAAGGCCATGGTTTGTGTATCTGCCTGTGTGTATGTGTATGTGTGTGTATGTGTGTATGTATATTGTGTGTGTGTGTGTATATTGTATGTGTGTGTATGTGTGTGTGTATGTGTGTGTGTGTATATATATATGTGTGTGTGTATGTGTGTGTGTGGTGTGTGTGGTGTGTGTATGTGTGTGTATGTGTGTGTGTGTATCAGTATAATTCTTTCATAGGCAATTAGGGACAGGATCTATCTCAGTCGATGAGTTTTGTGATCGAATCTCATCGGTGGACTCATTCGCCGATTAGATTTTGTCCTTCTCATCCCGTATAACAAAAGGCTGTGGTATGTCGTGTCTTGCTGTCTGTTGGAAAATGTATATAAAATGTACCTTGCCCCAAGTGGAACAATATAGCGGGTTTACTCTAAAACTATATGTCACAACTACCAAATGTAACACCTAATTGCAATAAACGATGATTAATAAAGTACGATGAGTCCTAGTATTTATGTTAAACACACTATATTTTACTGCCAATTAGTGCTGTGTACTTGCATGCTATATCAAGCTAAACTAAATTATAAATACTTGCAGTTACAAATAAAAAATAAAAAAGGACCGTAGATTTTATTAATTAAAATTGTTTCGTCATTCAATTGCTGAACAGGTGTGTGTGGGATGTAGAGTACCGAATTGTAATAATATATATTTTTTTAAATAATGAATTAAATTGCCGATTCCAGCCTACTCTAACATGATCTCTGGGCTCAATTAAAACCCCCCAAATTAATAGTTTTGACATATATTTTCATAAATTTGTTGATCAGTGGACTTTTCAGATATATTGCATTTCCATTAAAGTGCCGTTTTGCAATAAACTGTCTTTTTTAAACAGAAAACGACTTTCTGTCATCAGGGCCGTAGCTAGCGTGGGAGAGGGCAACTGGCAGAACAAAATCCGGAAATAAATTATAGAAACTTAAAGAAAATTCTTTTCTTAACCGTTTAAAGAGTTTTAGACTTAACTAATCAGTTGCCAAATCTCCCCCCTCCCCCCCCCCCCCCCCCCCCCCCCCAACAAAAAATCCTAGCTACTGGGTCAGTAGATCTAACAGCATTGCGTGGACTCGCATGTCCAGGTGACATTTCATCTATAAATAACAATTTAAATATCGACCAATAACACTTCGCCATTTATAGCGTTATTCGGGAGCATACAAATTCAAAAAATATCGGGCGAGACTATTTATGCAATAGGCGAACTTGTTGGTTTATTTCAACATTGAAAACAACAGGGGGAAAAGTGCAGTAATAAACTCTGGATTGTATACTAGCATAAACAGATTTTATGGCTATACCATCACGGGTTTTTTCCCCATCTTGATGATGATAACTTGTTTAACGTGCCCATATACCACTAGGGTTTCGAACACGCCCATCCCGAGTCCGACCTCCGATAAGATCGGTGACCTGACTCGGGATGGGGGGGGGGGGGGGGGGGGGGGGGGGGGGGGGTAGAAGTTGAAAATGGGCAGAATTTTGAAAATAGCAATTAGTAAAAAAGTTAATAGAATAAATTTAAAAAAAAAAGAATAAAAAAGAATTGACTGCTCGGCCGAATAATATTTATATAATTTGGAGCATTTTAGAAGGACGGTCCAAAATTAAATAAGAAAAAGAAGAGAGGATCGGACTATTTAATAATAATTAAAAAAAAGAAGTCATTTCGACATAATCTTTTGAACGCAGATCTAAAAGTTTAAAGTCCGATCGATATGTTCACGTGAGTGGCCTCGTTAAGGCCGTTTGGGTGCACAGCTTATAGGGACGAGATGGGTTGCATCCCGTCAAGAAAACCCCTAGATTGACAGTCGATAGACGTTGAAGGTGTAGTGCTGTGCTGAAATACAGATCTTGAGAAGCCGGATCCGTCTGAACGAGAGAGAGTATCAGACTAGGGTATAGTCCAGTCGTCATGGGTTGGTATAGTGGTGCGGACGGGCCCGACTCCGGAGGATACGAAATGGTATCACTATAAAGCAAATAAAGTCTAGAAAAAGAGTAGTAGGGGCCGACCCCGCTTCCTATTTCTTCTTAGAGTGGGGCGGTCAATCTTCCAGTGCTGCTAGGACAGGCTCGGACATGTAGAGACTAAACGCGAACAACCGTGGCGTTCTGCAGAATGGCCGTCATACGAGTCACAAAAAAAACAAGTCAACATAGTTAGACGGAGAAATGACGTGGAGGCGAGGAATCTCGCTAAAAAAGAATCCAACCTGGTGGTGCAGACTGTCGAAACGAGAAGCGTTCCAGCGTTCTATCAGTTCCAATGGCCGCATACATCCCAGTAGAAAACTTCATTTCGCTGACAAAAACAACAAAATGAAGGATCCCCAAGTCGAGCACATGAAAGCACGTGCAGTGTGCACCAGCGAAACAAACACGTCTTACCGCGTGGAGCTCCAGACTGGGAATGCCCCATCTTGAAACGAATTTTATATAAAATTTTATATTGTATTTAGTTTCCGGCATACTTCGTAATGCATCCGAGTCATTTCGTATACCCTCGGCATAATCCCGAATGTTTTCAAAATTATTTTCAAATCACTGGCATGATTTTGCAAGTAAGATTTTGATTGGTCGAACGAAAGGTCAACTGGACATGAGCTCCAACGGACTGCTGTTAGATCCACATGTAATAGTGGAGCTAATTTTAATTAGATTGGCTACGACCCTACTTACCATCTCAAAATCGCTGAATTTGTTTAACTTTTATTAATAATAGCATAAACAAAATAGTTTAGTTTATTGCAAAACGACACGCAAATGCATTTTTCAAAGTGTCTTTTCGCAATAAAGTGCCGAATTGCAAAAATGTTTGTTTTTAATTTCCGATTCCAACCTACTCTAACATGATCTCTAGGCTCAACCGGATACCCTCAAACCAAATTTGGAATATCATTTCATAAATTTGTTGACTTGTCGGATCTATAGTGTAGAATCTTAATAGTGTATTATTCTCCCATTTACAAAAAAAAAACAACCACAAAACTATGATGGATTTTCCTACTTGTCCTTTCAAACACCTACTATTCTAAGTTTAAATTGTGCAAAGGTTTACATACACAAACATTAATTACCCTTTGTAGTTTTATAAGGAGCGGAACATAGTCCACTGGTAAGGCGCTCACTTGATGCGCGGTCGGTTTGGGATCGATCCCCGTCGGTGGTCCCATTGAGCTATTTCTCGTTCCAGCCAGTGCACCACGACTGATCTATCAAAAGCCGTGGTATGTGTTATCCTGTCTGTAAGATGGTAAAATGTAGCGGGTTTCCACTCTAAGACAGTATGTAAAAATGAACAAATGTTTGACATCCAATAGCTGATGATTAATAAATCAACGTGCGTTAGTGGTGTCTTTGAACAAAACAAATTTCTTTGTCGTTTTAAATAGCTATAAATATGCATTAACCTCAAAAAGCTACAACTGAGGTGCACATTAACATTCAGTATTCAAATTCATGATATTTTTTTTTTTTTTTTTTTTTTTTTTACAGAAGCTATCGATGGTTCCACGTCTGACTCAGCACTAGTACCAGCTGTTTCAGGTGTCACAGTAGTTGTCATTCTCGTGGTCATCATTGTCGTGGTCATCGTCATAGTCAGAAAGAGGAGGAATTCAACAACAAACAAACGTAGGATAAATAAGTTTTTATCGCTCACAATTTACGTCACACACACACACACACACACACACACACACACACACACACACACACACACACACACACACAAATGTTTTAGCAACAAAACGTAATGTATGCGATGTTTTAAATTGTGATTTAAAATATAACAACCTTTTATTTTCTTCCCCCTTCTAGTAACTAAATATATTTAACCATACATTATTGGAATTTTAGTAATTAATAATTTCTTTATTTATTAAATTTTAATAAAACTGTGCATCTTTTATGTTATACCAATACATTTATTGGTTCTGGGTTCGGATCCCAGTCGAGGCATGGGATTTTTAATCCAGATACCGACTCCAAACCCTGAGTGAGTGCTCCGCAAGGCTCAATGAGTAGGTGTAAACCACTTGCAACGACCAGTGATACATAACTGGTTCAACAAAGGCCATGGTTTGTGCTATCCTGCCTGTGGGAGGCGCAAATAAAAGATCCCTTGCTGCTAATCGGAAAGAGTAGCCCATGTAGTGGCGACAGCGGGTTTCCTCTCAAAATCTGTGTGGTCCTTAACCATATGTCTGACGCCATATAACCGTAAATAAAATGTGTTGACTACGTCGTTAAATAAAACATTTCTTTCTTTTTTTCTGTGTACATTATCTTTATATGATTTCAGATGAACATCCGGCTGTCGAATATGTGAACACT
>NC_054710.1:27211977-27219191 GCF_016097555.1 Gigantopelta aegis
GTGGACTAAACTGTTAGACAAAGTTGGTCCCCGGGAAATTAGAATTGCTCCGTGTCTCATCATGCAGACAGGCCCAAAAGGCATTAATATAACTAATATTAATAATAATAATGATAATAATAATAAACCTATTAATTATAATGGGTTAAATATATTACAATGGAACGCCCGAGGTCTGCGCACCAATGGCCCAGAACTTAAAAATTATATTGAGCATAATAAGTTTATTGATATTATTGCCATTCAAGAGACCTTATTACCTAATAATTCTTTACAAAAAAAAAAAAAAAAATTATTTACAGAATACAAAATTTTAGGATACACAGGTCTCTTTTTTAATAGTGGCAATAAATCTACAGGAGGGATAGCTACCTTTGTCAGAAATGGAATTTCCCACTCCCAGCTTACTGTAATTGAGACGAAACCAGAGATCGAGGTATTGGGGGTGTCACTGCATATTAAAAATAATAATATTAATATTTTTAATTATTATGTTCATACTAGGCTATCAGGTAAAAAACTAAGTATAGATGATTTTTTGAAACCAATTGGGGGTAACAATAAAAATTTAATAGTTGTGGGGGATTTTAATTGTAAAAATATTTTATGGGGGTCTGATACAAATAATTTACAAGGTAATATAATAGAACAATATATGGATGTTTTAAATATGGCTTGTTTAAACGATGGTAGTTTTACCTATTTTTCTGACACTCACCATACATGGTCATGTCTGGATCTATCTTTCGTCTCAAAAAATTTAGCAGCCAAATGTGAGTGGGAGACTCTTGATGACTTGGGTAGCGATCACCTACCCATAAAAATTAAATTTAATATTTTAGACAGCTGGAATAATGAAAATAAGAATTATAAACGTAAATGGAATTTAGAAAAAGCTAATTGGGTGGAGTTTGATCACATGTGTGGTCTCTTGGACCATGAGCGGATTAGAGATAAAAATATTAATATATTCAATAATAATTTGATTAAAGCAATTATAGAAATAGCAGATAAAATAATTCCAGTATTTAGCAATAAGGGTAGTCGCTCTTCCGTCCCGTGGTGGAATGAGGAACTATCCAATCAAAAAGCCGAGAGAAATAAATGCAGAAGGAAACTAAAGAAATTTATAAATTTAGAAAATATACAGAAATTTAAAGATAGTAAATATAAATTAAAGTTAAATATTAATAAATTAAAAAACGCCTCATGGCACCAGTTCTGTAGTTCGCTAAATAAGGACTCAGAAGTTAAAGAAGTATGGTCGAGGATTAAAAGGATCCAGGGGAGATCTACCAAAAATAATAGTATACTTAAAAATAGTAAAGTTTATATTAATGATCATCAAAAGCTAATGTTTTAGGAGCAACTTTTAGGCAAAATTCAGCGACAACTAATTATTCATTATTTTTTCAAACCAGAAAAATTAAAATGAAAGAGATAGCCCGATCCCCCTGGAAGACAATAGTCCGGATTCTGCCAGACCGTACAATGCACCCTTTAAAATCTGGGAACTGAAAGAGGCTTTTGGTAACCGTAAGGGCTCAGCTCCAGGGCCAGATAGATTTAGTTATTTATTTTTTAAACATATGCCTACCAAGACCCTCGGACTGTTCTTAGAATTATATAATTTAATATGGCTCGAGGGGACCCTTCCTCTCAGTTGGAAACATGCAGAGGTCTTTGGACTTCCAAAACAGGGTAAGGACCCCCTCGATCCGTCTAATTATAGGCCAATATCCTTAACATCCAGCGTCTGTAAGACCATGGAAAGTATGGTAAACCAACGCCTTATCCACTTTCTGGAGACCAACAAATTATTGTCGGTTTTCCAGAGTGGTTTTAGGAGACACCACTCAACTACCGACCACCTTGTTAGGCTTCAAACCGAGGTCAAAGATGCTTTTTCGGAATGGCCGCAGGGTGGCGGGAGTTTTTGTGGATATTGAAAAGGCATACGACATGGTCTGGAGACGCGGGTTGTTGTTCAAAATTTATCAAATGGGGATAAAAGGGGCAATGTTCTCATTTATAGTAAAAATTTTGGAAGATAGAACATTTGCCGTTAATGTTAATGGTAGTTTTTCCCCCATTTTAAATTTGGAGAATGGTATCCCACAAGGCTCAGTGATAGCGCCCACATTGTTTGGTATCTTTATTAATGATCTAGATATAGCACTTATCACTTCCAATAAAAGCACTAAAACATCTTTAAGTGTCGGACTTTTTGCTGACGATACAGCATTCTGGAGGATAGGGAAAACCTATGATGATATCAAAACAGACCTCCAGAATGACTTAGATAATCTACTTAGATGGTCAGCAGCCTGGGGGGTTACTATCTCCAAAGCTAAAACTAACTGTATAGTATTTCAGAAATCCAGAGAACTAAAAAGAAGATATAAGTTAGAATTAAAATTCAAAAACATTATTATTAAACAAGTACAGTCTGTCAAGTTTCTGGGTGTAATCTTCGACCATGCCCTTAGTTTTGGCGAGCACATTGCTGGTATTACCGGTAACTGTGTCCTCTATTTAAATCTTTTGAGGATACTGTCCGGTACGTCATGGGGGGCTGATAGGAAAACTCTGCTGATGGTCTTCGAGGCCTTCATAGTGTCCGACTCCAATATGGCGCAATGGCCTTTGGGGTGCGCAACTCAGACCCACTTAAAAAAACTTGATGGAGTATATGGTAGGGCCCTCAAGATAATTATTGGGGGAGCTATCTGTACTCCATATGATAGTATAATGGTGGAATTGGGAGTACTTCCCTTAACCTTGAGGAGAATTAGGCAGGGTTTCAGATATATAAGCAAAATAAGGAACCAGGTGCCTGATTCTCCTATAAATAGTTTGGCTCCTCAGAAGGTTAAGACTGTCGGTGATAGGGATATATCCATCATATCTTATCTTAATAAATATGCCACTGATTTTGGAGTTTCTGGACTGGCCATTGGGGACGCTAGTGGTAGACTGGACTACCCGTGGCAGTTCGAACGCCCAGTGGTAAATTTCCACATTAGAGACGAAATAAATAAGTATGACAACCCATATATTAAAAAAATTATATTTCAAGCAGTGGTGGAAAAATTCTATCCAGACTGTGTACAAGTGTACACAGATGGATCGAAGGACCCCGCCACTGGTAAAACAGGTATGGCTTTTGTTGTTAAAATAAATAAGGATATTAAACCGATAGCCATTAGGGCCAGGCTTACTGATAACATTTCGGTATACACATCTGAACTTATAGCCATATTATATGGGTTAATGTGGATTCAAAACGATAATTTAAAAAGAAATGGCCCTGGTAGATATGTGCTTTTCACCGATAGTCTGAGTTCACTTCAGGCTATCCTTGGATGTGGGGGTGTTAGACCCGAACTAGTAAACAAAATTTTTAAATGTTATAATAGTATTATCACCAGTGGAACTGGGGTTAGACTTGAATGGGTGCCGGCACATGTCGGCATACCAGGTAACGAACTTGCTGACACGAACGCCAGAAATAGCCTGCGTGATAAAAAAGTAGGGATCGAAATCAAATATAACTTTAAAGAATTTAATTCTGTATTAGAGCCGCACCTTGGTAAACTATGGCAGGCCGAATGGGACCACCATACCAGGGTGTGGCATGCATATATTAAGCCGAAGGCAGCGGGACCCGGTCCAATATCCTTCAACATTAAGGCCACCAAAATAATTTCGAGACTTAGAATGGGAGTATGTTATGGCCTTAATGGTAATAAATTCAAAATAAAAAAATCTCCCACCCCTAATTGTCTGGTGTGTAATAAAGTAGAGGACGTAAAACACTTTCTGCTTGAATGCACCAGACATAGTCCAAAACGTAAGAATTTAGAAAGTTTTTTTAAAAAATGTAATTTAGTGTTCAACGGTCGAAATTTATTAAACCCCCCGGTTGAGCACAAGAAGGAAATTGATAGGCTCCTGATGGCCTTCGTGCTTGGAACTAATGTTTCAATATAAATAATATAGTAGATATGTTTTTAAAATAGATTGGTCTCAGATGGCTGTTTTGGGGCCGATTGTTCCAATTCTCTCCCCCCCCCCCCCCTTCCCCTCTTTGTTTTTTTTTGAATATTTATTAAATTTTTGGGATATTTTAATATTTTCTATAAATAATTTGAATAAATAAACACATTATAGCTCTTCGTCCCATCGTGCCTGGCGTGCTTGTGGACATAGTTATTTAATATAATAATAGTAAATTGTATAAACTACCGGCTTTTAATTATATAATATGAACTATATTAATTTTAAACTAATTTTAATGATAAGTATAATTTTTAGCTATGAAGGTAGGTGGACTTTTTCTTCCTTCCTTTTGATTTTAAGTAAGAATGTGGGGTGTGAATGGGAGTATGGTAGGTCAGCTTGGGTGTAGTGGCGAGGTGTCTAACCTGGCAGTTGGACATCTCTATATTGTTCACCGGCTACATTATAATTATATGAAATTTTTAAAAGTATTGGTATTGTTGGTTTTTCTTTTGGATTTTAATTTATTTGTATAAATGTTTACAAGCGTGCTCTGTATTTTAATATTTTGATATATTATTTTATTATATATTTTTAATGATTATTGAATAAAGTATGAGAGGGAGACAGATGTGCTCCCTCTCTAATTTAATGGGACTTTACAGTACCCATGCCGTCTGGCGATCCTTGGTATTATTGCCCTGGACCGCTTTTCGGTTTTTATAGATTAAAGGGTGATGGCGTCTGTGGATGACATAACTTTTAGATTCTCTAGGATTGCAGAGAGGCGCCCGGAACTGAGAGATCACCAGGGATGCGTTTCCGCTCCGGCGAAGGGACAGACGAAGACTCCATTTCCGTCGTCCGGACATGATTCTGTCACTCTGAAAGTGACATTCACTTTACTAATGGATATTTAATAAAACTAAAGATAAGAGTACATAGATAGAATAAACAAATTTAAACTAACTTTATGAGGGCCGTGCTGGTGGAGGGCATCGTGGTTGGGGACGGTGGGGGGGGGTGGGGGGTGGGGGGGGAGGGGGGGCGGGAGACCACCGGAGGGTAGGAGGTAGGCGTAGGCGTAGGCGGTTTGGCTGTAGGAGAGTTAGGGTTTGTCCGGGGGGCTCCGGCCCCCCCTCCCCTGGGCCTCGCCCCCTCCTGCCTGCCACACTTGGATTACCAATACCGGCGTGGCGCCGCCTCTTCAAATGATACACTTTTCCGTGTGGCGGTTAAGCTATGGATGAACCATACCCCTAATTCCCTTAGGGCTAAATAATAAGATATAGATTAGAGGTGTTTAAGTTTGGACTGCCCGGTAAAAAATGTGGCTAAATTGTTAGGAATAGGTTTTCTATGTTAGAAAAAGGCACAAACAAATTGTTAATGTCCCCTAAAATATTTTTTGGAGTAAAGTTCAAAATTGCCCCTATATTTCTGTCCCGGACCACTCCTGCTGGCTATCCAGAGGAGGGGCCCGTGACAGACATGCTTGAAACCCTAGTGGTATAGGAGCATGTAAATATATATTGGATTGGATTGGTGGACATGAACTCCAACTGGCTGTCTTTAGATCCACATGTAATAGTGGAGCTAATTTTAATTAGATTGGTTGAGTCAGCTAACGTTTCGCTAACGTTTCGCTAACGTTCGCGAAATAGTTGATTGGTTCCCGACGTGGCTATTTGGTTTACCGCGATGCGCATAAACCAGTCTAGCGGACTTTTTTTTCTGCTCGATCTGATTTTCATTCCATTTTAACTTATTTTCTTGATTATGTCTAATTATGGTTCAAGCACGCTGTCCTGGGCACACACCTCAGCTATCTGGGCTGTCTGTCCAGGACAGTGGGTTCGTTGGTTAGTGGTTAGTGAGAGAGAGAAGAGGGTGTAGTGGCCTTACACCTACCCATTGAGCCCTTAAAAACTCGCTCTGGGTTGGAGCCAGTACCGGGCTGCGAACCCTGTACCTACCAGCCTGTAGTCCGATGGCGTAACCACTGCGCCACCGAGGCTCGATCTGGCTGAACATGCCCCTGTTGTTCTCGTGGCTAATCTAGATCTTGTACTAAGCACTCGTATTGTGTGGCGTCGCCTTTAGGGTAATTTGTAGATTGACCTTAAGGTAGTATTAAAGCAAATAACTTCCGGCTGGGTCAAAGTTGGAGGTGCACCGAACTTTTGATAGAGAAGTGAACACCACAAGTCCTGTGATTGGTGATAAATGTGAGTGTGTTGGTTGTAAAAAGAAATAGTTTCATCTGGGTAAAAACAAATGCAATTTTATTTCATCTAGTACCACTGTGTCATGTAGCCTTGTGCTTGAAACATGTATGGGGTACCTGTAAAAAAAAAGTACTCGAATTTTGAGCAGAACTAGGGTAGTCATAGACGCTACCCGTTATCTCAGAAATGAGCAGCTTGACCCCCAATTTTTTCTGATTCACTTTAAGGGTGAGGAGTGGTAGTATTTATATCCGTGGCGTTTATGTCGATTGATACGCTGCAGGTAGGAGTTTTAGCCACATATATATGTTACTATTGTCGTCTATGGGATTTGGTTTGGTTGTATACACCGTTAAGGGCTTTTCAAATACTATATTACGTAACACTAGACCATACACCCCCCAAATATTATGTAACGTTTAGAACACCCGTACCCCATTCACAAACAGCCATTGCTATGAACGTAATAAAAATATTACAGTTCTCTGTTTTTGCAATTTGCTGAGAAGCGCAAATTTTATACGCATTTCAACTCGCTTTATTTTCGTTCGCGCTCCAGCCAGTGCACCACGATGGTACATCAAGGCCGTGGTATGTGCTGTCCTGTCTATGGGATGGTGCATATACAAGATCCCTTGCTGCCAATCGTAAAGAGTAGCCCATGAAGTGGCGACAGCGGGTTTCCTCTCAAAATCTGTGTGGTCCTTAACCATATATCTGACGCCATATAACCGTAAATAAAATGGTTTGAGTGCGTCGTTAAATAAAACATTTCTTTCCTTCAACTCGCTTTATAATCATTTATTTACGTTTACATCTAGCTATTAGAAGTTCGTTATGTTTTTAACGACCCACTGGAGAGCACATCGATTAATTAATCACCGGCATCAGAGGAAACCCGCAATTTTTCCTAATGCGCAAGGGATTTTTATATGCACTTTTCCCACAGGAGGGAAAAAAAAACCCACGGCCTTTGTCTTTGCG
>NC_054710.1:27219391-27229391 GCF_016097555.1 Gigantopelta aegis
TTTTCCCTCCCAGAACGTTTTTAATGTAAATGCCCTGAAAAGCGGCACTGTCTAACTACCTGTATTAGGCCACGAAAGTTTACTGTTCATAAAAGGGATATTTTAACAACACGACAGGTGCGCAAATAACGGATCTTCAAACCTTCAGGAATATATACATTCATCCCACATCTCACCGTGAATCAAAAAAAAGTATGACTCTGGAATACATCAGTGTAGGTTAACTTGAAATTGTAGTTTCTACATACATACCTGCGAAGTAGGAATTAAAAATTAAAATGAAAAGAAAAGGCAAACTTATTGGAACGGTTAAATGCATACATTCCATTAAACCATTTTTCGGAGGCACATTCGAACGTTGATATGTATCAACTGTGGGCACATATCCATTAATTAAAGTACCTACATGTAAACACCGTTTTTAGATGATATGTGGCAACCTGTAATCAGTGGCCACCTGGCTTTAACGGTCCCTCTTTTCTCACTCCCTTGTGTAATGTTTAGACAATTGACTAATATACATGTTTTTCTTATCTAGTATGTATATTTAATTTTTTTTATATAAGTTGTTTTGTATAGATATTTAGATTTTTGTTTTTTTTAATTTTTTTTTTTTTTATTTTTTACTTTGTTGTGTTGTTGTGATAGTTGGTTGTTGTTTTTTTGTTTTCTTGTCTTTCTTGTTCGTTTTCCCAAATCCCTAATCTTGCGATGTTTTTGTTTGCCGTTCCCCAACTTAACTCCGGAAACGTAGCCGGGGCCCGGGCCTTGTTTCTACTCCTTTGTAAGATCATTGCGGTTTACTCACCGGCACGAGGGCTTCATACGAGATAGCAGATTGACGTAGCAACCGATAAAAATCGTGATGGTTCTCTTGTTACACACCCCAAAATTGAGTCCAATCTAATTTAAAATTAGCTCCACTATTCATGTGGACTAAGACGCCATTTGGAGCTCATGCCCACCAATCAAAACCACTTGCAAACGCCAGTGTTTAAAACAACCACACTGCGTAATCCCAATGTCCAGGTAACATTTCGCTGTAATAATAATTTAAATATTGACCATCACACTTCGCCGTTTTTAACGTTATTTGGGAGCATACAATTCTAAACAATATCGGCGAGTCTATTTTAGTGGCCGCAGTACAGCGACCATACCATACCGTACGGGTGGGTTCTCAGGTCTTTCAATTTTACATAAAAAATATTTATTTTTATACAAATTTAAACACTAAATCAGTCTCAGGGGTTTTACCATACACATTATTATTTTATAAAATACATATGTTTTCAGGCATTCGTAATTCACCAACCAGCAACTTTCGTATACACTCAGGATAATTCGGAATGTTTTGAAATTAATTTTAAATCACTGGCAGGATTCTGCAGTAGGTTTTGATTGGTGGCAGAACTCCACTGGCTGTCTTTAGATCCACATGTAATAGTGGAGCTAATTTTAATTAGATTTGGTTGACGTCACTAACGGTTTCGCTAACGTTTTTCGCTAACGTTCGCGAAATAGTGGATGGTTCCCGACGTGGCTATTTGGTTTTACCGCGATGCGCAATAAACCAGTCTAGCGGAGGTTTTTTTTCTGCTCGATTGATTTTCATTTCATTTAACTTATTTTCTGATTATGTCTAATTATGGTTCAAGCACGCTGTCCTGGGCACACACCTCAGCTATCTGGGCTGTCTGTCCAGGACAGTGGGTTCGTTGGTTATGGTTAGTGAGAGAGAGAAGAGGGTGTAGTGGCCTTACACCTACCCATGAGCCCTTAAAAACTCGCTCTGGGTGGAGCCAGTACTCGGGCTGCGAACCCTGTACCTACCAGCCGGTAGTCCGATGGCGTAACCACTGCGCCACCGAGGCTCGATCTGGCTGAACATGCCCCTGTTGTTCTTCGTGGCTAATCTAGATCTTGTACTAAGCACTCGTATTGTGTGGCGTCGCCTTTAGGGTAATTTGTAGATTGACCTTAAGGTAGTATTAGAAGCAAATAACTTCCGGCTGGGTCCAAAGTTGGAGGTGCACCGAACTTTTGATAGAGAAGTGAAACACCACAAGTCCTGTGATTGGTGATAAAGTGAGTGTGTTGGTGTTGTAAAAAGAAATAGTTTCATCTGGGTAAAAACAAATGCAATTTTATTTCATCTAGTACCACTGTGTCATGTAGCCTTGTGCTTGAAACATGTATGGGGTACCTGTAAAAAAAAAGTACTCGAATTTTGAGCAGAACTAGGGTAGTCATAGACGCTACCCGTTATCTCAGAAATGAGCAGCTTGACCCCCAATTTTTTCTGATTCACTTTAAGGGTGAGGAGTGGTAGTATTTATATCCGTGGCGTTTATGTCGATTGATACGCTGCAGGTAGGAGTTTTAGCCACATATATATGTTACTATTGTCGTCTATGGGATTTGATTTGGTTGTATACACCGTTAAGGGCTTTTCAAATACTATATTACGTAACACTAGACCATACACCCCCCAAATATTATGTAACGTTTAGAACACCCGTACCCCATTCACAAACAAGCCATGCTATGAACGTAATAAAATATTACAGTTCTGTTTTGCAATTTGAGAAAGCGCAAATTTATACGCATTTCAACTCGCTTTATTTCGCGCTCCAGCCAGTGCACCACGACTGGTACATCAAAGGCCGTGGTATGTGCTGTCCTGTCTATGGGATGGTGCATATACAAGATCCCTTGCTGCCAATCGTAAAGAGTAGCCCATGAAGTGGCGACAGCGGGTTTCCTCTCAAAATCTGTGTGGTCCTTAACCATATATCTGACGCCATATAACCGTAAATAAAATGTGTTGAGTGCGTCGTTAAATAAAACATTTCTTTCCTTCAACTCGCTTTATAATCATTATTTACGTTTACATCTAGCTATTAGAAGTTCGTTATGTTTAACGACACCACTGGAGCACATCGATTAATTAATCACCGGCTATTGAATGTCAAACATTTGGTAATTCTGACACGTAGTCATCAGAGGAAACCCGCTACATTTTTCCTAATGCAGCAAGGGATCTTTTATATGCACTTTCCCCACAGAGAGGAAAACACATACCACGGCCTTTTGTCCAGTTGCAGTGCACTGGTTGGAACGAGAAAAACCCAATCAGCTGAATGGATCCACCGAGGTGGTTCGATCCTGCGACGCAAGCACCTCAAGCGAGCACTCAACCGACTGAGCTAAATCCCGGTTCCTCTAGCTATTACGACCTGACATTGTCGCTGTCAGAGCATTTATGAAAAAAAAAATTATAATAAAATTAAATTAAAAAAAATGTTTTACTAATTTTTAAAAATTCGTTACGTAACGATGTTCAGTACACCCACCCGCCCACCCATCCCCTATGACGCTGCATAACGTTTGGACATACACCCACCGACCCCCTCGAGCAAATTTACATAATATTTGAATGACCCCTTAGAAGCAGTTCCACACATCCTGTGACGCTGCATAACGTTTGGACATACACCCACCCATCCCCTTGAGCGTTACGTAATATTTGAATGGCCCCCTAAAAGCAGTTGTACACATCCTGCCCGTGCGGAGTGTTTTGTGTTAGTCAAGTGTACCGGTATCTGCGCCTCACATACACTCAGGTTGAAGTATCTTCCTCAATACGAACAAAAATATCCACACACTTCCGCCACGTCTACTACATGATTGACAAACAAGGAAGTTAAATAAAAGTTAACACAATGCATGTAGAATTGTTCAGTTCACAATGTTAAGTTTCTCATAGTTTGGTAATGTCGTGTTGAGCAAAAGCAAAATATTCATTTGTTTACTGGAGTACATTTTCTACTTGACATCCCGCAAGCTTTCGTCATTAGGTAATATACGTTTAATTTTCGTTAAAGGGACATTCCTGAGTTTGCTTCACTTTTTAAGATTTTATTGACTAACAGAGCCTTTTTAACGATCGTAATTACATATCAAATATATTTTTATGCATAAAATATCAGTGGCTGTATATTAAATGTGTTTGTGATCGTTCTAATATTTGCACTAGGTTAAATTTCATTTTATTTCCTAAAATATTGTTTTATCGTACGTACGAAATTATTTGAAGACAAAATCCAGTTTGGGCTTCTTACGAATATTAAGACGAACAGATACACGTTGAATAGACAGACATTGATATTCTAAACAAGAAAATATATTTAATATGTAAGTTTAATCGTAGAAATATTTTATTAGTCGGAAACATCTTACAATGCAGCAAACTCAGGAATGTCCCTTTAAGAGAAACATCTTACAATGCAGCAAACTCAGGAATGTCCCTTTAAGAGAAACATCTTACAATGCAGCAAACTCAGGATAGTCCCTTTAAGTGAAACATCTTACAATGCAGCAAACTCAGGAATGTCCCTTTAAGAGAAACATCTTACAATGCAGCAAACTCAGGAATGTCCCTTTAAGAGAAACATCTTACAATGCAGCAAACTCAGGAATGTCCCTTTAATATCTCTTCATTTGTGTATATTGGTAACTAAGGGCGGTCTAGGGTCGATCCCCGTCTGTGGGCTTATTGGGCTATTTCTCGCTCTAGCCAGTGCACCACGACTGGTATATCAAAGGCCGTGGTATGTACTATCCTGTCTGTGCATATAATAGACCCCTTGCTACTAATGGAAAAAATGTAGCGGTTTTCATCTCTATGACTGTGTCGAAATGACCATATTATGTTTGACATCCAATAGCCGATGATTAATAAATCAATGCGCTTTAGTGGTGTCGTTAAACAAAACCCCCGAAACTAATTAACTGGTGTTCGTTGTAGCTCAAAATTAATTTTATTTGAAAGAAATATTAGTTCTTTCATTTCAACTTATTTTTATACTTATATCCGATTCAAGCACGCTGACCTGGGCACACACATTAGCTATCTGGGCTCTCTGTCCAGGACAGAGGTGGGGTTTTTTTTTGAAAGAGTAATAATAATATCTTGATATATATATTATTAACATAATACAATATTGTTGAATATCTATAATATGGGAAGTTAAATTCTCCGAGTTCGACATGAAAATGAGGAGAAGAAGAAGGAAAGAAAACAAAAGGAGGAAGGATTATAAGGAAAAGGAAAGAGGAATGGAAGAATCTAGATAAAAGGAATATAATTTGTACTGTATCTGTATTTCCAAGCAAGCTGTGTTTATATATACATGTATATATATATTTAAAAAATTCACTCATTGATATTTATTATAAATACTTTAATTATAAAGGTCAAGCCAGGGGGTCCATTGTTCAATAAATAATTCATAGTTACAATTTTAAAAAGAATATATTTTTCTATATCAAATTTTGTTTGTAATGTCTTTAACGCTGTTAAAATGTAACTTTTTTTTCTGTACTTTCATACTATAAATATAATATTTGACGTTAATTGTTAACCAATTTACAAAATAACTGTTTTTGTTATTAATCATACCAAATAAAACAATATCTTTGCTGAAATTAATTTCAATTCCTGTTTTAGATAGTATCCATGCTTTTCCATTTTTCCATATATTATGAACCTTATCACATTTGGAAAATAAATGTTGCAAGATTTCTGGATAATTATTACAAAAGTTGCAAATATTAGAATTTATATAATGGATCATGTGTAAAAATTTATTAGTTGCCAGGATTCTATAGAAAATTCTATATTGAAACCAGGATAAAGTCGTATCTTTTACGTTTTGAAAAGGTATAACATAATACATTTCCCATTTCTGTAGATCACATACAAACCCTTCATTGGCATCTTTTATTTGTGCTTTTGGAGTTACTGTTTGGGTGTTTAGTATATTGTACATATATTTGCAGCCACATTTATCTTTTAACAAAATATTTAGTTTAAAAGGGTTAATTGGATGTTTTAACATAATAAAGGTGTCGTCGGTTAGGTCGTGTGAGTTATATATAAAATATTTAACAGTATTTATTAATAAAGCATATTGCAAAAAGTTTGTAGTTATTTGATAGTTTTGTATGAATTCTTCATACACCATAAAATTTCCTAATTCATTTAATAGATCACTTATAAAAAATACCAAAGTTTTTTTGCTATAAATAAATGGGTTAGTTTGGGCATTATTAAATATTTTAAAACTGTTCTTCTTCCTAATACGGTTAGTCTTCTAGTAGACCATATTTTTTATTAACTTTTGTATTTCCATGATTTTTTAATCGTAGTTTAGTTCAATAATTTTTTATATAAATTCACTGAAAATGTAATTCCAAGTAAAGTAAATTGTTCTGCACCCCATTCTAGTTTCCATTTGGACCTCCTTCGAATATATTTTATTTCCTATCCATATCGCCTTTGATTTGGTATAATTTATTTTTAGCCCTGATACTTGTTCATAATAATCTAAAATTGTAAATGTACTGTGTAGGGATTCTGGACTACCATCGAGAATAAAACTTGTATCGTCTGCATATTGTAATATTAAATATTATTCTCCATCAATGGTAATACCCTTAATATTAAGTGAATTTCTAACAATGATGCCAAGGATTTCGGCACATAAAATAAATATATACGGGGACAGAGGATCACCTTACCTACACCCTCTTTCTAATCTAACGTTTTGTATTACACTTGATCTAGAGTTATTATAAAGCGTTTTAATCCAGTTTTTAATAGATTTTTAAAATTAACAATATCTAGTGTTTTATATATAAGGGACCATGATATCGAATCGAAAGCTTTTCAAAATCAATTAGAAGTAGTAACCCTGGAATGTCATTCATTTCAGTGTAAAACATAATATCGTATTTCTCCTATATATCTACCCTTAATAAATCCATTTGGTCTTTCTCTATTATTTTATCAAGAACTTTTTTTATTCTATTTGCAATACACCCAGGGGCCATTTTGTAGGTGCAGTTTAGAAGTGTTATAGGTCGCCAGTTCTTTAAAAACTCTTTGGGTTTATTTGGTTTTGGAATGCATGTAATTATACCTAATATTTGTATCTCAGACATCTCTTTAATAGCATAACTATAATTAATGGATCGAACAATAAGCTGTCTAATATCACACCAGAAAAATGTGAAGAATTCAGTTGTAAATCCATCCGAGCCAAGGCTTTTTTAATTTTTCATATTTTTGAGATAGTTAAGTCCTTCCGAATATTTTATTTCTCCCTCTAGCTCCTCAGCTTCCTCATCTGTTAATGTATCGAATTTAAAGTGAGACACCATTTCAAAAATGTCATCGTCATTTTGTCTAGTTGATGCGGAATATAGATTTTAATAAAAATACTTAGTTTCTTTTAAAATTTCTTCTTGATCTTTAACTTCTCTTCCATTGTCCAATTTTAATTTTGATATCAATTTACTATAGAAATTTCTAGATTCCAAATTACAAAAATATTTTGATGGATTTTCACCTTCTTCAATCCATTTGGATCTTGATCTTATATAATGACCTTTAAGTTTTTGTTTTCTGAGTTCTAGTAATGCATTTTTTTCTCAATTATTTCAACATTGGATATATTTTCATTTCTCTCAAGTGTTTTTATTTCATCACATATTTTTTTTCTAATTCATTTCTCTTTTTCGTTTTGTAAACAGAAAATGCTATAGTTTTCCCCCTTATTTCCATGAGTAGTATTTCTAAAACAAAGTTGACTGTTTATAACAAATTGTAATTCGTCATTGGGAACAGTGTTTAAATTGTTTAAATCATAAACAGGTACAGCATATTGACGTTTTACTTTATTGATTGTTTCTTTCACAAGGTTTACATATTCTCTATCTGTTAACAATGAATTGTTAAATTTCCAAAGTCCTCTGCCTTTCTTTATTGTATTTAAATTTAACGTCAAAACGACGCTTGCATGGTCAATATCTACCTTTTCAACCAAACATATTAAGTTATTAGATATTAGGAAATAATCTAATTGAGCTTGTTTAACTGGTGTTTTTTTCCTCCACGCATATCGTTTTAAATTCGGGTGCAATTCTCTAAATGGGTCCTTGATATCAAGTATTTCTATAAGTTCCAAAAGTTGTTTTTTTTCGCTTTTGGATGGTTAACATGTTTATAGTTCTTATTGGTTTAAAACTAAATTGAAATCTCCACATATTATATATTTTTCATTCTGAAATTCTTCAACATAATTTATAATATTTTGAAAAAAAATAGTGTCATCTACATTTGGCCCATATAAGTTTACAAGTGTTATTCTTTCTCCTTCGATAGTTATATCAACAATAATAAAATTTCCCGAATCGTTTTTCTTTGTATTGTGTATTTTAAATTCAAAATTATTATTAAATCAATATGCTTTATCTTTGATGTCGTTAAACAACCCCCCCCCCCCAACTTTACCCTTTCCAAACGAAATAATATTGATTTGAATTTATCGATTTTAACACGTAAAATTAAGAAGTGAAAACGTTCATTGTCTACTTTAGTATATTTTATTTTAAAAATATATACATGATTAATGTGTTACTAGTATACAAACTAAACTTTGAAAGTTCTACTAACACTTTATAAAATATCAATTCTGAAATAGGAAGGTACGACTGTCGATAATACGTTGTCAAGATCAAGCCGGTTTTAACTAAAGACTCTAGTACCGTATCCTCAACCGAACGTTCTTTGTACAGCGCAAGATTTCTCTTTTAATTTTTTGAGACGAACCCTACAATTTGAAATCGGCAAACGCACGTGTTAAAGGGACACACCCTAGTTACGGCTAGTTGTTAACCATTACGGCGTTGGTTTTCGCTATTAAACCCATTTTTTTCACAAATAAAATTGCACTTTACTTACCATTTATTATTTAGAATATACATTTCCATTCACCTGAAGTGTTTTTTGGTAATCCTGGTTTTTGTAATACCACAAAATGCATTTTTCGTATTTCATAAAATGGCACGGGCCTCTGAGAAAAAATCGTTGAGCAGACAAGGTCTAATCTATTTTTAGAGGGGATATTTCCATTTCAATGTCACAGACTGGTATACCACGTGACCGTTATCATTTTGGTTCGGTTTGTTTTCACGTGCACGGTTCGCGCAATCAACATCCGATTTGTTGTTGTTCATTTGTGAGATTTTTCTTCACAGTTCGTGAACATTTTCAGTAACAATAAAGTTCAGACAAGTAAGTGTCTCAATACAAAACGTTACAAACCCTTAAAACCAATAATTTTGCTAAGTCTTACGATATCTGGAGAGGGGATACAACCAGGACAGAACAGTTGGAACATGTCCAGGAGAGGTGAAAGAAACGCACCCCAAGTCTGTGAAATTTGTCGTGACGTAGGCATTGTTGTGCTTCGAGCGACATCTACCGGTGACATCAGAATACTAACTTTCAAAATTATTTCAAGCAATTGGGACATGGGGATTATCATGGTATTTATCAATATAAAACCTGCTTTTTCACTCCATTTGATAAAAACGTGATCTAAGTGTGTTATAGGTTTGTAGATTAACCAAATTATAATTTATTTTCGCTGGATGGAACTAGGGTGTGCGGCTTTAACTGAAACTGACAACAGGCTGTCGTTTGTGCTTTGCCGAGCTATCGCGGCACAGGCGACGAATCAAGCATATACTTTTGACGATATCCGTTCATAGCGAACACACACGAGTTTTTTAAAAGTGCATTTGAGCTTGTATTTCATATTTGTACATGGTATGGTAACGAGAGACTGTAACTTTAAAACGCCACACACAAGCCAAGACAGCTTGGGTAGTACATATTGAGGTTTATAACAGGAAGTTCGTATATTTCACAGACTTCTTTTTTTTTACTACTACTTCTAATACTAATAATGATAATGACAAAAATAATAATACCAATACTACTACTGCTATTACTACTACTACCACTCCCACTACCACTACCACTACCATCACTACCACTACTACCACTACTACAGGCCCGTGGGAACAGGGGGGCCGGGGGGGGGGGGCACGTGCCCCACACTTGTGAGCCTTTTGTTTTACATATTAA
>NC_054710.1:27234391-27269391 GCF_016097555.1 Gigantopelta aegis
CAGAAAGAAGCTAAAGTCTGTGATTTTTAAACAAGGAAATACCGTCTAAAAATAACTTGAGCTTGTCTCGATAACCATTATTACTTCTCAGACGAACGTGCGTTTTTAGAATTATGAAAAATGCATTTTGGGGTATTTAAAAAACCTGGATGACCAGAACCACTTAAGATGTACGAAAACTAATATTCTAAATAATAAAATGTAAGTACTTAAAGTTTATTTTGTTTTAACGACACCACTAGAGCACATCGGCTATTGGATGTCAAATATTTTGTAAATTTGACATACAGTTCTTTCCAAACCAGATACATTTTCCCGCTAGTAGCAAGAGATCTTTTAATTACTAGTATATACACCATCTCACAGACAGGATATCCGATAACACATGCCAGTCGTGGTGCTCTGGCTGGAACGAAAAATAGTCTAATCAGCCAACCGACTGGGATCGATCCCAAACCGACCGCTCACCAAGCGAGCTCTTTACCACTTGCCGACGTCCCGCCCTGACCTGATTTACGAAGCGGTCTAGGCGTTAAGATAACCTTAAGCGCATAAGGTAGTAAACAGTTTGTTTTGTTTAACGACACCACTAGACCACATTAGTTTATTAATCATCGGCTATTGGTAATTTTGACATAGTCTTAGTAGCAAGGGATCTTTTATATGCACTATCCCACAGGCAGGACAGCACATACCACGCCGCCTTTGATATGTCAGTCGTGGTGCTCTGACTGGAACGAAAAATAGCCTAATCGGCCAACCGACGGGGATCGACCCCGAACCGACCGCTCATCAAGCAAGCGTTTTACCACTGGGCTACATCCGTCCCTGACCTGTTTTACGAAGCGATCTTAGCGCTAAGATCACCTTAAGTGCATAAGGTAGTAATGCACTTCAGGTACTGAGATCGCTTCGTAAAACGAGGTCCTGGTATGTATCTATTAAACAACCCCGGCGTGCTTGGTGCTTAGAAGCTCTAAGTGGTGTCGTGGTTAACATCGGACATAAGGCTGGTAGGTACACAATCTAATTAAAATTAGCTCCACTATTACATGTGGATCTAACACCAGCTAGTTGGAGCTCATGTCCACCAATCAAAACCTTACTTGCAGAATCCTGTTAGTCGATAACATCTTTAAAATTGCAGCAAACGTTAAGTAGCTGCTTTATCGATTAGAGTAGCCTTTGTGACATCAGTGTACTTCTTCTTGTACTGAACCGGCCTGTGTTGAGTGCGTCGTTAAATAAAAAAAAATTTTTCTTCTTGTTCTGGTTCTCGATATATCGACTAATACAAAAGGAAATAATACCCAAAGCACGGATGTATGCTAGACTCCTGACATTTGAGAATAGCTGACATTACTAAAAGTAGTGTCGGAAATAGAATAAAAATGATTTTCGTCCATTATTTCTTTCATATTAAACTGACAAGTAAATATTTTGTAAATAACTATTTAATGATACTCTACCTAATTTAGCATTTACTTGTTTGGGCTCTCACTGATGTACAAGGTGGTGTTTACTCTTGAAATTAAAATAAAGATGTCAGTAAACAGGAGATTTGTGACCTTTATTGGAACAGACTATAACAGATTTTGATGATATGTGTCAATTTCATTTACCCTTAAACAAACTTTTAATTTAAAACTGCAAGTTAACTGATTATTTTGAATTGCAGCATAATTTATTAATTATGACCAACATATTTAGTGAATATAAATTCAATATAAGTACATTAGAAATTTACACAATGTTGGACCACTTAAAGGTGCTACATCATAGTTATATGTGAGCATCTGTTTGTGATAAAGATTCTCCAATAAAAAATGTATTTTCTACTAGTAGATAAAATTATTTCCTATAATTATTTATGGGCATATAGTTAAAGTTATAGTTTTTAAATGTTAAAGCAAAATTTAATAAAAACATGATTTGCAATAGCTGTCATTATGCAACTTTGAGATACCGGTATAATACACCAGAAACTCAAAATGGTTCTTGACAGTTTTGCTCAAAGGTTACTCATAAATGTCTACAAATATTTAGTTTTGGAGAGAAATAGGGGAAACTGTCATCAGAAACAGTCCCTCACATACTGTAACAGCAATGAAATTGACACATTGACCAAAATGTGTTATAGTCTGTTCCAATAAAATGCACAAATCACCTGTTTACCGACATCTTTCTTTTAATTTCAAGAGTAAACACCACCTTGTACACCAATGAGAGCCAAAACAAGTAAATTCTAAATTAGGTAGACTATAATTAAATAGATATTTACATAAAATTTACTTGTCTGTTTAATATGTCGACGACAATCATTTTCATTCTATTTCCGACACTACTTTTAGTGCATCAGGACCTGTCTGTCAATTTTCGGAATGCAATATAATATTCTCCTCCTTTTTTTTGGTAACAGTTGTGAATAGAAGTTTTCACAAAAACATCAGTACTCCAAAACACACTGCCAACACTAGCAAATACATTTTTAATTCGTGTGTCACGCGAAAGTGTAATGCTAGAATCAGACTGTCAACTGTCACGATGAAGTTGGCCAACTCGACGGTTGCGCTCCGATTAAAAACTAGTGGGTTATACGACGAGATTAGAGTAGTAAGAACGCTCAGACTAGCAACTGGATAGTCGTGGAAGCAGAAAGTTGGCCATCTTTGTCGTTGTCACGGGGATTCTATAATACCCGTAACTGAATAAAACACGGTTGTCCAAATATCTCTCCTAACTGTATATCTATTAGATCTGTCTGTAACAGGCAGTTATACCCGCTGTGGCTCGTCTCTAGGTATGATCAGAGATAAGATCTTATATAAAGTATATATTATTATAGCACGTTTAGTTCACTAGAAAACACAACAAAAACACAATACACTTTGGAATCTGTATTAATCTACGCTGACAAATGTACTGCCGCCGTAGTTAATTAATAACAACAAATAATAACAGCCCAGAACTGATCACTTAATTAGTTAATCTCTAGGTGTCTAGGTTACACAATATGCTAATCACATCACCGTGACACAACACCCACACGTGTGATAATTGAGAAACGCTGCTAGGGGAACTTAAGTAATAAAGGAATTACCACTCTATTCCTAACTGGTTAATTTTTAATTAACCCTTACTACTCGTTCAGTAACGTGTGTAACACAGAATTAATACTGGTACCTATCACAATAAAGACAATAACCTACAGTTTACCTAGGTCCTCTAGGATGACTGGCTAAGCTTTATATTACCAAATACTCGTATAAATATAGAACAGTAAGACTACGATTTACTTCGTCAGATGACCGAAGACACTGTCTAAATAATATTGGTATAATACAGTATTAAAATATTTAAAGTCACATCAATCACATCAAGGTTATACAACAGAGCAGAAATAATATATTTACCAAAGTCCGGACGGACAACGTTCCCCCGGGATACCTTCCTATCGTTCTCTTCGATATCTCTAAAACTCTAGCTATTTATTAAAAAATCTGAGATACAGCGAATATCGCCTGGGGGTACATCGCGGCACCGAATCTTATCATCTGATATTCCACCTCTCCCAGAGTCGGTATATTTTTCTCTGATCGTCAGACTGGCTGTCGCCATCGTCGCCAAATCACGGTTGTAAAAACCTTACTCTCAGAGGTATTACGTAACTACTCGCCACATGGCCTCCGCACCTGGCTAAGTGTGTACGGTCGCGCGGAGGTATTACGTAACCAAGTGCACGCGACCCTCTAAAACAATTAACATCGCCACAGGCGAAAACACAATTAAGAGCATGTACCGTCACAGTCTGGTTTCTGTCTGTCTGAAAACTAACATGAAACACGGAATGGACATTTTAGTAAATGAAATTTTTATTTTAGTGACCGCGGACCATTCAAAAACGCGCCCAATTTCCTCAACAGGTCTCAAACAAACTGCGCACCCTTGTCCCTTTGGTTTGTAATCCTAAACAGAACATTCCAAATTCCATATTTCAAATTGGAACTGCTTTTATGTTGGTGGTGACGACTGTTGGTGCTCTCTTCTCCCACCCACACTCAACCTATTCCTGTTTGGAGTGCGGAGTTTCCGGGGCCGGCACCTGCGCCCATTGCAAGGCGTGCACTAAAATTCATTCATTGCTCTGAATGTGCACGTAAACCCCTCTACCGACCTTTTTAATGTATTGCGTTATTTAATGGAATCAAACCATATTTTTCACATCATTTAGCATTTAAGATGACACTTAACTATTCGAGATATAAAAGTTTGCTTAATTCCTCAAATCCTGCGTTAAAAAGATATAAAAAAGCCCAAAACTAATTCTTTGCCAATTAGAATCTTCAACGGTGCTTAAAATGCTTCACCCATTGCTCGAATCGTTGGGAAATTATCAGATCCCCCCTTGGCGAACTCATTTACTGATTGAGGCTATTTCTACTTTCCAGCCAGTGTTTTCTGTCCATTAAAAAGCTGTAATATTTAGGCAAAGGCCGTTATTACATAATTTATTATTTAGAATACATCATCCGCATGTGGGATAGTTGCATCCTATAGGCTACTTTTGACATTACATAAATGTATGCTCTTCATTTAAACAGTCTGAAATGGAGTTGGGGGAGGAGGGGGCGGTTTCACTGTTTTCAATATATAGCGTGGTTAAAAACCACAATGCCATGGACGCCAATAGATTTGTAAAATTGTTGAGTGAATGAATTAAAGGGACATTTCCTTCCATTTGCTGCATTGTAAGATGTTTTTACCCGAACCATAAATATTTCTACATTAAACTTACATATATCAAAGGTCGTGGTAATAATATATCTTAGATCTGAGGAACAGCACATATAAAAGACAACTTGCTTTTAGTAAAAATGTAGAGGGGTTTCTTCTTATACTTATATCAGAATTATCAAAGAGTTTATCATGACTCGATCCCAATAATTAATTAATTAATACTGCTCAATTAATATCGCTTGTCCTAACTAAAATCATAAATACCTGCTGCACATTTACAAAAAAGAAAGGGGAGTCCCAAAAATTCTGACAGACACATAGGTAGGCGCAATCTGTCTGTTTGTCAGATTTCTGTCTGTAATAGTCTTCTCCTTTTTGACAATTAATTACACTTCCATCGTGTACATTTTCGCCAGCTAACCCTAAATTTAAACCCCTGTCTTTCTGGGGAGGATCCCCCACCCCCCCTGATAATTAATTAGTGGTTGCCCTCAATATCCATAGCGTGTGACCCACAAACACTGTGCAGGGACCATATAATTTGTTATTTGATGAACTAATTTTGTTTTTCTTTTTGTCAAACAGATGAGGGTGTTTCAAATTTATGTACTTGATGCCATCAGAGAACTGTTAAAGCACATTTGGCGTGGACAAGATTTGTTCTGACTTCACCAGAGAGTTCTTCCCAACAAACGGAAGGGGAGGCAGGGAATGGGAGAATGACTCTTGACAAAATACTTATTATTTTCAGATGGACCTACACATAATACTTGGGGTAACTATTGACAACAAGGGCGCTGTTATTGCAAAGGGGACCACCAACGGTACAAACTTGACCTCAACTGAAAAACAGATTCTGTCCAATTTTGTACATCCCGTGTTACAGTCAGAGAAACGACGACAGGTATATCAAAGATTCGTAAAAATGTTCCGTATCCTGATGCTAATAATGACGAGCTCATTGCTTGGTAATGGAAACATGTCCGAAGTGGTATCAAACCATAGATAACAAATCCTGTACGGCGAAATGTTCGAGATTCCAGGATACCGATGTTTAATATAGCACCATTGCTTTACGTGGTGTCATTAAATGAATAAACTTTAACTTACGAATGCGGCGACACTATGATTATTTAAGTCAGGTTTTGTGTCTGTTTTGCCTGTCTAATTATTTACATATCTATCTATCGATCTATTATATCTCTATCTATCTATTATCTATATATTATCTGTCTATCTGTCTATCTATCAATCCTAATTTTATTACCACCTCTATATCTCTCGTTCTCTCTCTCCTTTCTCTCTCTTCCTCTCCCATCTATCGAAAAAAAAAAAACCCCTCGTTCCGTGTGTGTGATATCTAACTCTCTCTCTAATGAAATCTGTGTATGTACTCACTCTCTGTGTCTGTCTGTAATCTGTGTGTGTGTGTGTGTCTGTGTGTGTGTGAGTGTAGACGACATCTGGACAGTTCTCTCTCTCTATCTCTCCAAATGTCTCTCAGCTCTCTTTCTCTCTCCTCTCCTCTCTATCAATCCTTAATTTCTTACCATAACTGTGTAGATTATGTTTTTGATAATATGGGACGTCTGGTTCTCTCTCTGTGTCTGTCTGTGTGTGTGTGTGTGTGTGTGTGTGTGTATCTCTCTCTCTCTCTCTCTCTCTCTCTTCTCTCTCTCTCTTCTCTCTCTCTCTCTCTCTCTCTCTCTCTCTCTCTCTCTCTCTCTCTATCAATCCTTAAATTTCTTACCATAATTGTAGATTATGTTTTTGATAATTATGACGTCTGGTTCACAATGACTCCACATTATTTTCATTTCATTATTTACTACTTTCTATTTATTAACCACATTTGCCATAAATATAGTGGTTCAATAATTAACGTGACTGAAAGTTGAAAGTCTTTCCCATCGTGAATAAGTTGTTATACTACTGGCGTAGTTTGCAGTTAAAAGTATATACTCTGGCTGGGAATAAACCAGAGTAATCGACAAATATGTCAAAAGTGGACATCTTAGCATTCCTGTGGACCCTTCGCTATGTTTATCTATGTATGTATGTATGTTTGAGGTATGAACATCTATATATTGTATGTATGTCGCAAGGACTGTTCCATAAGTAGCATATTAACGCACGAGGCGCAGGGGATAATTAAATCTTTTCTGGCCTCACAAATGAGGACCCATGCCGTTGCTGGGACTCGAACCTGTAGCACCGAATCGCTTTATTAAAAAATTGCAAGACTTTGTGTGGGATTTGAGTGGCCCCCGAGCTGTGTGTTGCATCCATATGTATGTATATATGTAATGTATGTATGTATTTTATTGATGTGAGAATGTCTATATATTGTATATGTGTATGTATGTATGTATGTATGTATGTATGTATGTATGTATGTATGTCTATGTGTGACTGTCTGTGTGTCTGTCTGTCTATATCTATGTATGTACACTTCTTTCATTGCCATTTCGGGGAGGGAGCTATCTCGGTAGGCGAGGTGCTTGGGTCGTGTGATTTTAAAATATGAAGAAAAAAAAGCATTTTGTGGTATTAGAAACAACAGGATGACCAGAACACTTCGGTTGTACAGAAATGAATAATTTAAGAATAAAATAGATGTAATTAATGTTTAATATCAGTGATCAGAAACGTCTCTAATAGTGAATTATATGCCTTAGTTTTTAAAAACTTGGGTTTGTCCCCTTAAGCTCGGTTGTCGTGGATACAACCAGTGCCTTCACACGAGAGTTCTCTCCAAGACAGAGAAGAGGGACACAATGGAAGAACAGACTCTTGACAAAAGCTCATTATTTTCAGATGGACCTACACGGGTAACCATTAGCAACAAGAGGGCCTTTGTTGCTAATGGGACCAGTCGGTACAACTTGACCTGCAAAACAGATTATTTCATAGGGAACATCACGTTTACGTGGAGAAACGAAACAGGCGGGGGAGAGATTCTAAAAAACAGTTCCGTATCTTCAGCTGACAGTGACGATCTGTCTGACTGGATTTTATTCAGTCCGGAGTGGTATCAAAACAGATATAACATATCCTGTACGGTGAGGAACTTAGACGTACAAGTACACCAAGTTTCCAATAGCACCATTTTACATGTGGCACGTAAGTGAAAATCTTAACACAATAAGTTTTTCTGTTTGTCTGTCTGTATGTCTGTCTGTCTGTCTATCAGCGTATATACTTATTCACACAATATGTCTATCTGTACAATCCTTCCTATCCCAAACTGTCCCACGACTGGTATATCAAAGGCTGTGGCATTAGTTGTTCTGTCTGTGGGACGTGCATATAAAAGATCCCTTGCTGCCTATGGTAAATGTAGTGTGTTTTTTTTATTTCTGAGAGTTTTTCTTAGAAGATATCTCGCTCCAGCCAGTGCACCACGACTGGTACATTAAAGGCAGTGGTATGTGCTATGCTGTCTGTGGGGTGGTGAATATAAAAGATCCCTTGCTGCTAATCGAAAAGAGTAGCCCATGAAGTGGCGACAGCGGGTTTCCTCCCTCAATATCTGTGTCCGACGCCATATAACCGTAAAATAAATGTGTTGAGTGCGTCGTTAAATATAACATTTCCTTCCTTATCGCATTTTTAAAATCAGGCGAGTAGTACTAAGGGCTTATCGGTGACCATCACCTTTTTCGTGACCTTGACCTTCGTGTCTACGTATTTTCGAAGCTATCTTAGCGCTACCGTAAACTATAAATTTGTTTTGATCACATTTATTTATTAATCATCGGCTATTGGGTGTCAAACATTTGGTATTTTTGACAAATAGTCTTAGAGTTTAAAGTTTATTTTTCGAAATGCAGCAAGGGAACTTTTATATGCACTTTCCCACAGACACATACCACGGCCTTTGACCAGTTGTGGTGCACTGGTTGGAACGACGCAAGCACCTCAAGCGAGCATTCAACCGACTGAGCTAAATCCCGTCCCTATATTCTTAGAGAGGAAACCCGCTACATTTTCCCATTAATAGCAAGGGGTGTTTTATATGCATCATTCCACAGACAGGATAGCACATATCACGGCCTTTGATATGCCAATCGAGGTTCACTGGCTGGAACGAGAAATAGTCTAATGGGCCACCGACGGGGATCGATCTCCCTAGACCGATCGCACATCAAGCGAGCCCAGTCCCGCCCCACTCCGTTTGTAAACTATAATGTCACAACAACGCATGTCATAGCTTACGATGGTTTTACGATATTGTAGCACTAACACTGATTACAAAATCTGAGCCCTATGACCTTGGCATATTTGAGCAGATGCGTGACCTACTTACGCTCTAACCTTGACCTATTTGGGATCTGCTTTGTGGTACTGACCTATTTATAGAGTTCGTGTCAGCCCTAATCCCTTTCGCCTTAGGATGGTTCCGACCCGCCGACTCGACCCATATGCGAACTACATAATGGGACGGATCCAGGATTTTGTTAGGGGTGGTTTGAGTTACAGAATTCTAAAATGGGCAATTAATTTGTCGAAGGCAAATGAGCAGGAAGGTGCATGTGAGGTTTGGGGGCACGTTCCATTAACATTCGTTTTTCATGTTTAAGAAAGACATTTTATTACATATTATTTTTCATTTTGTTTTTACAAACCTCCCCCAAGATTCCCATGGTATTCCGCCTCATGTCATTGCCCCCCCCCCCACCCACCCCCCGCCCCAATGCATTTTCTAGACCCGCCACTGGTTGGGATTCATTTTAATCATGCAGCACTCCCTTTTCTGACTCGTCTATATGGACCATATTACTGCCACGTATTTCTGTTCATATCAATTGGATGCGGCGTGTGATGCCCTCCCCCCCCCCCCAAAAAAAAAAAAAAAAAAAAAAAAAAATTAAATAAAAAATTAAATATAAGAATAAAAGAATAAAAACAATAAAAGAAAAATAATAATACAAATGCGATGAAAATAATAGAAACAAAGAAAATCCTCTTCTTAACCATTTCAGGAGTTTTAGGCATGCTCGTTCGTGCCAAAAATTCACCTGCACGCCTCCCCCACCTCACCCACCCACCAAAAACAAAATTCCTAGTAATCCCTATTTTAGATTGTTACATTCATAAAGACATGTAGCAGTGTTATTTTCAAACACGAGTTATCTTTTCCTCTTTCTAAAAATATTTTTGACGCGCTGCGCATGTGCGGACGTTATTTACTTCTCTGCCGACGTGCTGCAAACACGATGATGTGGGATGGGCTTAAGGCGGACGTTACACCCGGAGAACAAAGAAGCAAGAGGTTGGGGATTAGTGCCTCCACAAGTCCAAAATATTGGACTCGAGTACTTGAGCATCAAACTCGACCCTGACCCGAGTACCCGACACTTTATGATAATGATCGAGACTGAGGAATAAATAAGAATTGTTTCTCATTTTTTAGGAATTTATCGATGCATAAAAGTCACAAATGGTATAAAATCGCGTAGCGTAGAGAAGCGATTTTATACTACATTTGTGACTTTAATACATCGATAAATTCCTAAACAATGAGAAACAATTCTTATAATTACAAACAGTACAAGAAGTGTACCTTTAAAACACTTAAAAATAATTTATTTCGTTCTTACCGTCAACCGTGTTCTGTAAATAAGCGTAGGAATACATGTATACATACTATTGGAAATTGTCCGCTAAAAATAAAAATAAGTATTGAATCAACAAAAACAGTGTATATAACTTTATTATAATTTCTTTTTAAAAAATGAAACAATTTCATGTGCAGATTTGTCTTGTGTTTTTCTATCGCAAAGTGACCTTGATATTAACTTTTGTTTACGTGTAGTGACTGTTGGTGTTGTGCGGTTATTTCGATCTTGGTCTTCCGTGATGACGTATTTTTTTGAGGTTTATGGAAGGATAACGCTTGGTTTTTTAGTGACGTCAGCCAATCAGAATACAATAAATCGTATAAATTCGGAAAGTTTGTAATTATAGTAAAATAACATTATGCATCTTAATTCCAGCAATACAATGCATGCAATACAGTGGCATGATTTGGCATCTACATGTACGTAGATGCCAAATCATGCCACTGTATTGTATTCCACACATTCGACTTTTGTCTCATAGCCCTATAACGTACTGGCGGCAAGCATATGGCAAAATGACGTAATTGTTTTATATATACAGTAGATAATTAAATGAGATTGCTCTTCCTTGCATGGATACTCGAGTCCTGTGAACGGAATCGAGTTTTGTTAGACTCTGCCCGTGCCACAGCACACGAGTACTCGTGGAGACACTATTGTGGATGATAGAACGAACTCAGACGAAATCTTATTATTTTCAGATGGACCTACACGGGTAACCATTGACAACAAGGGCGCTTTTATTGTAAATGGGAATACTCGGTACAACTTGACCTGCAAAACAGATTCCGTTGCGGGAACCATCGTATTCTTAATATGGAGAAACGAAACGGGCGTGCAAGAAGTTCTAAATAACGGTTCTTTAATATCAGCTGATAGTAACGAACTGTCTTATTGGTTTTCAATCACCCCGAAGTGGAATCAAAACACAGATAACATATCCTGTACGGTGACGAACTTAGACATACCAGCAGGACACCGAGTTTCCAACAGCATCATTTTAAATATGACACGTGAGTTAAAAAAACAACAACCCAAAAACCCACATGTTGAACCTATGCACAAAATCTAAAGGCTCATACACACTGAAAGCGGCGCGTTCCTACAGTCCGACTGTGGTATGTCTGCGGCTTGCGATTAGGGCATACACACCAGATACCTAATTCACTAAACTCTCGCAACTTTGCGATCTCACAGTGCAATGCTAAACGACTTGCGACAAAGTGGATACTTTGTTGTCTAGCAGAGCCTGAGAGAGCTTTGTGAATTAGGCCCCATTGACCTAATTCACTAAACTCTCGCAACGTTGCGATCTCACAGTGCAATGCTAAACGACTTGCGACAAAGTGGATACTTTGTTGTCTAGCAGAGCCTGAGAGAGCTTTGTGAATTAGGCCCCAGTGACCTAATTCACTAAACTCTCGCAACGTTGCGATCTCACAGTGCAATGCTAAACGACTTGCTACGATGTGGATACTTTGTTGGCTAGCAGAGCCTGAGAGAGCTTTGTGAATTAGGTCCCAGTGACCTAATTCACTAAACTCTCACAACGTTGCGATCTCACAGTGCAATGCTAAACGACTTGCTACGAAGTGGATACTTTGTTGTCTAGCAGAGCCTGAGAGAGCTTTGTGAATTAGGCCCCATTGACCTAATTCACTAAACTCTCGCAACGTTGCGATCTCACAGTGCAATGCTAAACGACTTGCTACGAAGTGGATACTTTGTTGTCTAGCAGAGCCTAAGAGAGCTTTGAGAATTAGGTCCCAGGTGTGTTTCACACATCACACACATTAAAGGCTGTTATAGACGGGATGCGGCGCGCGTGCGCGTGTGTGCGGTCTGGCTAATAAAAAATCGAATTACATTAGTTTCAGTGAGAGAGTCTAGACTGTATGCGTGCGTCTAACTAAGAGAAACAAAATCAAAATCAAAATCAAAATCAAAATCAAAACAAAAACAAAAACAAAAAAAAAAAAAAACCCAAAACCATAACAACAGTAAATAAGTCCCACTTTTTTCACTCGAGTAGCGAAAAAAGTATACAATTCAGAACTTTGAAATTGGACACACGCACAAACACGCACACGCACATACGCGCGCGCTCACACACACACACACACACACACACACACACACACACTCTCTCTCTCTCTCTCTCTCTCTCACACACTCTCACACACAAAAATGTTAATTATATATATATATATATATATATAGATTGTAATTTTTGTTTAATGCGTTGTGTGTTTATAGTAGGCAAGACATTTAATTCCAAGTAATTCTTGGTTAATGCATTTTGTGTTTCCAGTAGGCGAGACATTTAATTCCAAGTAATTCTTGATTAATGCGTCGTGTGTTTATACTAGGCGAGACATTTAATTCCATGTAATTCTTGATTAATGCGCCGTGTGTTTATACTAGGCAAGACATTTAATTCCAAGTAATTCTTGATTAATGCGTCGTGTGTTTATACTAGGCGAGACATTTTAATTCCATGTAATTCTTGGTTAAAGCGTCGTGTGTTTATAGTAGGTAAGACATTTAATTCCAAGGGATTCTTATTTAATGTGTTGTGCGTTTACAGTAGGCGAGACATTCAATTCACAATAATTCTTGGTTAATGTGTTGTGTGTTTACAGTAGGCGAGACATTCAATTCACAATAATTCTTGGTTAATGTGTTGTGTGTTTACAGTAGGCGAATTTTTTTTTATTGTCTACGTAATTCCTGTTTAATGCGTTGGATATTTGTAATAGGCGAGACATTTAACTCCAAGGAATCCTTGTTTAATGTGTTAATGTGTGTTTATAGCAGGCGAGACATTTGATTCTCTGATTTTTTTTGTTTAATTTGTTAATGTGTTTACAGTAGGCGAGACATTTAATTCCAAGAATTTTTTGTTTAATGTGTTGTGTTTTTTTTTTTTGTCTTTAACAGAGTCGCCGAAAAAATCCACCGGGTTACACCCTCTGCTGATACCAACAGCTATCGGTGCAGCGGGCACTGTGATTATATTGGTCATTATCATCGCCGTCGTCGTGAAGATACGGATAAACAGGAATAGAAATAACAGTAAGTGAAAATAAAAACAACACCACAATGGCGATCGGCCTAGGTAGTGTCATGGTTAAGCCATCAGACATAAGGCTGGTAGGTACAGGGTTCTCAGCCCGGCACCGGCTCCCACCCATGCAGAGCGAGTTTTAACGACTCAATGGGTAGGTGTAAGACCACTACACCTTCTTCTCTCTCACTAACCACTAACAACTAACAACTAACCCACTGTCCTGGACAGACAGCACAGATAGCTGAGATGTGTGCCCAGGACAGCGTACTTGAATCTTAATTGGATATAAGCACGGAAAATAAGTTGAAATATAATGAAATCACAATTACGTGTTACACTATTGAGATTTGTAAGGCGGGAGGTAAACCAGTGATACTAAAGCACTCGCCCAATGCGCGGTCAGTCTAGGATCAATCCCCGTCGGTGGGCCCATTGGACTATTTCTCGCTCCAGCCAGTGTACTATGACTGGTATATCAAAGGCCGTGGTATGTGCTATCCTGTCTGTGGGATGGTGCATATAAAAGATGCCTTGCTACTAATGAACAAACATAGCGAGTTTCCTCTCTAAGACTTGTATTTCAAAATTACCAAATGTTTGACATCCAATAGCCGATGATTAACAAATGAATGTGCTCTAGTGGTGTCGTTAAACAAAACAAACTTTAACTTTAAAATTGTATTAAGGTGTGTGTGCCTGTGTGCATGCGTGTGTGCGTCTGAGTTTTATTGGATGCATTGTTTTTACAATATGTTATATTTATTATTGTTGTTGTTGTTGTTGTTGTTGTTATTGTCATTTCGCATTGGCGGATCCACGGGCGTGTCTTTGGGCATCTTTGTTTCAAATTCTTCCAGGCACACGCCCCTGTACTCCCTTATAGATCTGTCCTTTTGGAAACTCAACTCATTTCACTTCCACAAACTCAATTTGCCATTTTTAATATTGTGACTTCCACCCTTTACAAAATCGTGGATCCGCCCCTGTATTGGTACTTGCATGGAGAGAGGAACTATATACTTGTCTGAGGCTGCTTTGTTTATTTCACATTTATTTCTTCATGTATTTCAGAGGAGAAGGAACACATACAGAATGATGTCCAGCAAAACAATAACGGGAATCGTCCAGATCTGCCAGGTAGACGTCGTGGTCGTGGTCGTGGTGGTCGTCATCATCATCATCATCATCATCATCATCACCACCTTCATCATGATCATCATCATCACCATTATCATCATCATCATCATAATCACCACAACCACCACCACAACCACCACATCATCATCATCATCATAATCACAACAACCACCACCATCATCATCATCATCATCATCATCATATCACCATCATCATAATCATCATCATAACCATCATCATAACCATCATCATCATCATAACCACCATCATCAACATCATCATTGATCTCATCACCATCATTGTCGTCAATAATAAAATAAAATTGTTAGACGATTTGAAAGAAGAGTAGTTGACCTATTAGTAAAGGTCAACTGATACATTACATGCATTACAAAATTGTCTTCCCTAAGACGCCAATTTACATTGGTCAGTATGTAAGGTCATCAAGGACATGACAAAATCCTAATAGCATATGTAGCACATGCTTCATGGGGGCCCCGCGGTGATGTGTACATTTATTTACCCCAGGTCATTTTTCCCCTCTCCCCGAGGGGGTTGCAAAATATATATCCTGGGATGTGGCCCCGCTGTTATTTGTGCTACAGGCCCCGCGGATCCTTAAACCGGCTCTGGTGGTGTCATTAAACAAAATGAACTTAGGTCCAAATCTCTTCTGTAACCAATGAGCGTCTTATAGTTACGAATTTAGTTTATCGAAAAGGGTGACCATTTTTAAAAAAAAAATTTTGGTGTGTGTGTTTTGGGTGGGCGTGGAGTGGGTGCTTAGCTTAGTAACTGGTTTAACGTGTCCATATACCACTAGGGTTTCGAACACGTCTATCCCGATCTGGCCTCCGATAGAATCGGGGGTCTGACTCGGGACAGGAATAACATAACAAATATGGTCAATTTTGAAATTTTGAATTAACACCAAAAGTATTTAAAAAGAGGAAAATTGGGGTTAATAAATTTTGGCTTCGCCCTTAAAGAAAAATATTAACATTCCTAACCTGTATAAATGATTAATATTATATAATTTCGGCGCAAATTTAGATGGGCAGGTCTAAAATTAATAATAATTATTAAACAGTATTAATTAAGCCCATGGGAGGTTAGGAGGAAAGGTTGGGAGGTTAGCACAAGCATACAGGAAAGTGGGTGCAACTCCCATATAATAATTCAGAGTTGATACCAGAATCTAAAAGAAAATGCCATATAATGTAGTGTTTTGCCGGTCTACTGGGGCTTAATGAGAGTTGCAGGGCTGGTACATCGCTTGCTTGATGCGCGATTGATCTAGGATCGATTCCCGTCTGTGGGCCCATTGGGTTATTTCTCGTTCCAGCCAGTGCTCCACTACTGGTGTAACAAAGGCCGTGGTATGTACTATCCTGTCTGTGAGATGGTGCACATAATAGATCCCTTGCTGTTAATCGAAAAGAGTCACTTTCCTCTCTCAATATCTGTGTGGTCCTTAACCATAATATTATGTCCGACGCCATCGTTAAATAAAACATTTCCTTTCCTTTAATGAGAGTTACTTCCCTTTTTAGACCCTCGGTGGTGTCGTGGTTAAGACATCGGACACAAGGGTGGAAGGTACAGGGTTCGCAGCCCGGTACCGGCTCTAACATGGAGCGAGTTCTTAAGGGCTCAGTGGGTAGATATAAGGCCACTCCATCCTCTTCTCTCTCACTAACCACTAACCAACTAGCAACTAACCCATTGTCCTGGACAGACAGCCCAGATAGCTGAGGTATGTGCCCAGGACAACGTGCTTGGATCCTAATTGGATATAAGCACGAAAATAAGTTGGAATGAGAAGAGCGGTAATACTAGTTTCAAACTCTAGGCGCCGCCCTTGTTATTGTTTTGTTTGGTTGGGTTGGCTTTGTTTTTTGGGGTTTTATTTTTGTCACATGGGCTACTCTATTCAAAGTAAATCAATGAAAGCAATATAATAAAGTAAACTTATCGTGCTTTCTGTCAAATAATATTACTAGTAATATCACACTCTTTGTGCCTGTGCAACTCGGGTGATGATATGTATACCAGCCTCGGTGTTGTAGTGGTGATGCCATCGGACCTAAGGCTGGTAGTTACTGATTTCGCCTCCCGGTACTAGCTCCCACCCAGAGCGAGTTTTAACGACTCGGTGGGTAGGTGCTAGGTCACTACACCCTCTTCTCTCTCACTAACCACTAACTCACTGTCCTGGACCCCGTTCCAGGAAGCAATCTTAGCGATAACATCATAAGTGTGTATGGTTGTCATGCACCTAAGGCGATCTTAGCACTAAGATGGCTTCGTGGAATGGGGTCCAGATAGCTATGATGTGTGCCAAGGAAAGCGTGCTTGAACCTTAATTGGATATAAGCTAAAAAAATAAACATAAATGAAGCGATGAGATAAAAAATGTAAAAAAAGTAAGAAAGCACGACATTTCGGCGATGTCTGTTTAACACAGGGTCGACTATATTAAAATATGATAATAGTGATATTGATTTCTATTTCAGTGCTGGAAGACAACGAACTCTATTTTATGTCAAGATATCCCCAAGAGACTCCAGGTATCTTGGGTATTTGTATTCTTAACAGTTCTAAGTGAAATTAAAATTCAAACTAATATAAATAAGTAAAAGATATCAAAGTGAAATACGTATTAATACCCAGATAACACAGATGTGTGTGAGTGTGTGTGTGTGTGTATATATATATATATATATATATATATATATATATATATATATGTGTGTGTGTGTGTGTGTGTGTCTGTGTGTGTGTCTGTGTCTGTGTGTGTGTGTGTGTGTGTGTGTGTGTGTGTGTGTGTGTGAGAGAGAGAGAGAGAGAGAGAGAGAGAGAGAGAGAGAGAGAGAGAGAGAGAGTCATGCGCCCACAGATACATAATAGGTCATTTTATCGACATCAGGTGGTCTCTTAAAGGGACATTCCTGAGTTTGCTGCATTGTAAGATGTTTCCGACTAATAAAATATTTCTACGATTAAACTTACATATTAAATATATTTTCTGGTTTAGAAAACCAGTGTCTATATATTAAATGTGTTTCTGGTCGTTTTAATATTTGTAACAAGCCCAAATTATATTTTTGGAAATAAAATGAAATTTAACCTAGTACAAATATTAAAACGATCAGAAACACATTTAATATACAGCCACTAATATTTTATGCAGAAAAATACATTTGATATGTAATTACAATCGTTAAAAAGTCTGTTAGTCGATAAGATCTTAAACATTGCAGCAAACTCAGGAATGTCCCTTTAACACAGGTGTCCTTGATTTTCAGAGATGAAAGATACCGAACTTTATTTTACACCAAGAAGTCCACCGTGTCCCAGTGAAGCTCCAGGTATTATTATTATTATTTTGTTTTGTTTAACGACAACACAAAAACACATTTATTAATTAATCATCGGCTTTTGGATGTCAAACATTTTATTAACTGTAACCTACATTTCTGTTATCAGTTAAGGATAGTTTACATGCCCTTTTTTCCACAGATAAGACAGCACATACCACGGCCTTTGATATACCAGTTGTGTAGCAATGGTTGGGACGGGAATTGGTGTATGGTACCATTCCACTTATAAGGTTTTTCTCGTTGCAACCAGTGCACCACAACTGGTCAAAGGCAGTGGTATGTGCTTTCCTGTCTGTAGAATGATACATATAAAACATCCTTTGATAATATGCGACGGAACATTCTCTTATCTTTTCGCCTGTTGCGATGTAATTGTATTAAAGGGCCGTGTGCAGCTTGGTTACGTAATATCCCCGCGCGATGGTGGTAGTCCTGCGTCCCAATATGCACTTAGACCAGGTGGGCACAGTTGTTACGTAATACCTCCGGTAGTTCGGTTTACGACCGGGGTATTTCTAGCGAACTAGCGACGGTCGGTCTGGCCATCTAAGAAAATATACCGTCTCTGGGAGTTGTGGAAATAACACATGATAGGTGAGGTACCGCGTTGTGCCCCCAGGCGATATTCGCTGTCTCCGGACTAGTTTGAGATTTTTGAATAAATAGATAGGATTTTAGATATATCGGGGAGAAAGATTGGAAGTATCCAGGGGAACGGACGTGGTCCAACTGAACGAACTATATTAGTTCAGACCGGACTTGGTAAATATATATTTCTGTTCTGTTGTATAACCTTGATGTGATTGTTGTGACCTTAAATATTTTAATACTGTATTATACCAATATTCTTTAGACAGTGTCTCCGGTAATCTGACGAAGTAAATTGTAGGCTTCACTGTTCTAATATTTTTATATGAGTATTTGGTAAGATAAAGCTTAGCCGGTCATCCTAGAGGACCTAGGTAAACTGTAGGTTATTGTCTTTATTGTGATATATACCAGTATTAATTCTGTATTACAAGGTTACTGAATGAGTATTTAAGGGTTAATTAAAAATTAACCAGTTAGGAACAGAGTTGTAATTCCTTTATTAATTAAGTTCCCCTGGCAGCGTTTCTCAATTATCACACGTGTGTGTGTTGTATCACGGTGAAGTGATTAGAATATTGTGTAAACTAGACACCTAGTTATTAACTAATTAAGTGATTAGCTCTGGGTTGTTATTATATTGTTGTTGTTAATTAACTACTGCGGCAAGTACATTTGTCAGCGTTAGAGATTCCAAAGTGTATTGTGTTTTGTTGTGTTTTCTAGTGAACTAAACGTGCTACATAGATATATTTTATATCAGATCTTATCTCTGATTACTCCTAGAGCCGGGCCACTCGGGTAGTAGCCTGCCCGATACAAAGAGATCTAATAGATATACAGTTAGGAGAGATATTTGGATAATCGTGTTTTATTCAGTTACGGGTATTATAGGAAAACAAATGTGGCGGGTTTCCTTTCTAAGACTACGTCAAAATTATCAAATGTTTGACAGCCAGTAACCGATGATTCATAAATCAATGTGCTTCGAAACAAACTTTAACTTTTAATTATCAAGTCGTATACGTGTTACATAGTAAACCTGTATGCATTCTGACACTAACCATGATCCCTATAAATTAAACGCTGTAATGTATGATTAATCTAGGCCTACGTTCAGCCAGCCGTTTTTCGCAAAACGTTCGCAAACTATTTTGACTGGCTCCCGAAGTGGTAATTCGGTTGACTCTGTAGGTAATTCTAAATCAAATAACTTCCGGCTGGGTCAAAGTTCGAGGTGCACCGGGTTGACTGAACTTGCCGTGTCGTGGTTAACCCACTGAATATAAGATTGGTAGATACGGGGTTCGCAGCCCGGTACCAGCTGCCACCCAAAGCGAGTTCTAACGACTCATTGGGTAGGTGTAAGGCCAAAACACCGACTTCTTTCTCACTAACCACTAACAACTAACCCACTGTCCTGGACAGACGGCCAAGATAGGTGAGGTGTGCGCCGAGAACAGCGTGCTTGAACCTTATTTGGATATAAACACGAAAATAAGTTGATAGATAGATAGATAGATAGATAACTAGTTTAAGGTGCTCATATACCACTATATACCACTAGGGCTTTGAACACGCCATCCAGAGTCCGACCTCCGATAAGACCGGTGGCCTGACTCGGGATGGGGTGGGGTGGGGGTGGGGGGGGGGAATAAGTTGAAATGAACAAATGAACTTGCCCCTGGTTTCCGGTAGAGGTGGGGTGGGGTGGGGGGGGGGTGGGGGGGGGGGGGGGGGTGGGGGGGGGGGGGGACTCTTTTAACGTGTTCATATCCAATCGTTTCAGGCAAGCCCATCCAGGATTTGACGTCTGACATCGTCAGTGGCCAACTCCGGGACGGGAAGGGGGAAGGGAAGTGGGGAATAAGATGAAGGGGGCAATTTAGACATTTTGACATTACAGCCTAAATAATTTCCAAATAGAGGCTTATTGCATATATTATAGGAACAGGGGCGGGACCTAGCCCAGTGGTAAAGGGTTCGCTTGATGCGCAGTCGGTCTAGGATCGATCCCCGTCGGTGGGCCCATTGGGCTATTTCTCGCTCCAGCCAGTGCTTCACAACTGGTGTAACAAAGGCAGTGGTATGTACTATCCTGTCTTGGATGGTGCATATAAAAGATCCCTTGCTGCTAATTGAAAGAGTAGCCCATGAAGTGGCGACAGTGGGTTTCCTCTCTAATATCAGTATTGGCCGTAACCATATGTCTGACGCCATATAACCGTAAGTAAAATGTGTTGAGTGCGTCGTTAAATAAAACATTTCCGTCATATTATAGGGACAGACCCTAGTTTCAGCCCATAAAAATGCACACTAAGTTTAGTTAATCTACAAACCTGTAAAACATTTGGATAAAGTTACAATTGAGTGAAACATGTGTTTGTGACTTTGAAATGGTAAAAATACCCTCTAAAAGTAAGACTAAAACTCGACTCCATAACTGTTATTTCTCAGACGCACGTGCGGTTTTAAAAATATGAGAAATACATTTTGTAATATTAAAAACACCAGGATGACCAAAAACACTTCGAATGTACAGAAATAGATAATCTTAATAATATAAAATCTAAGTAAAGTATGATTTCAGTCATCAAAAACGGCTGTAATAGTAAAAAATATGCCTTAGTGTTTAAAAACTAGGGCATGTCCCTTTACTACTAACTGATAATAACTAGGGTATGTCCCTTTACTGCTAACTGATAATAACTAGGGCATGTCCCTTTACTGCTAACTGATAATAACTAGGGCATGTCCCTTTACTGCTAACTGATAATAACTAGGGCATGTCCCTTTACTGCTAACTGATAATAACTAGGGTATGTCCCTTTACTGCTAACTGATAATAACTAGGGCATGTCCCTTTACTGCTAACTGATAATAACTAGGGCATGTCCCTTTACTGCTAACTGATAATAACTAGGGTATGTCCCTTTACTGCTAACTGATAATAACTAGGGCATGTCCCTTTACTGCTAACTGATAATAACTAGGGCATGTCCCTTTATTGCTAACTGATAATAACTAGGGCATGTCCCTTTACTGCTAACTGATAATAACTAGGGTATGTCCCTTTACTACTAACTGATAATAACTAGGGTATGTCCCTTTAACATCAAGCACTTCATCTTTTATATTTTCCCTCACTCGTTTAGTAATGGTGGATAATGCGTTGTACAGCGATGGAATGGATGGAGAAATACCACTAAATAAGGCCGATGATGTCAGTGCTGTTTCCTCCACCACGCACGAGGATAAGACCTCTCCGTGCGATGGTAATGAAGATAAGAGATATGTCGAACTTGGTGGTAGATCTGGAGAGCTCGAAAAGCAAGACACGACTTGAGAGAAGATACAAATATATCCAGACATGAAGATTATTCTTCATATTTGGTTTTAGGTCTTTGACCTTTTTCTAAATTTTATTGCAAATTCTGCCCACCTCCAACTTACCTCCCCCTTCCTAACGGCCTTAATGTGGACATATAGATCGGACTTTAAACTTTTAGACCTTCGTTCAAAATTTTTCTTCGAAATTACTTTTTTATTTTTTTTAAATATTGTTAAATAGTCCGATCCTCTCTTCTTTCTCTTATTTATATTTGGACTGTCCTTCTAAAATGCTCCAAATTATATAAATATTCGGTCGAGCAGCCAATTCTTTTTATTTTTGGCTTGTAACTTCTTTTTAATTGTATTAACTTTTTACTAATTGCTATTTTCAAAATTCTGTCTATTTTCAACTCTACCCCCCCCCCCCCCCTCCCCCATCCCGAGTCAGGCCACCGAACTTATCGGAGGTCGGACTCCGGATGGGCGTGTTCGAAACCCTAGTGGTATATGAGCACGTTAAACTGTTATCTATCTGTCTGTCTATAAATATATTTACGTGTGTAGGACGACGTAAACGTGGAGTGTAGGATCAGAGGAAATGGTCGACCACCAGATAGCAGGCACCTCAGGCACCTAGGAACAATATATTAAGTGGAACACAAGCTCATGTGTTGGAGGCACAAGCAGGGGCGTGGCATGGCGGGGGGGGGGGGGGGGCACGGTTAGATTATGGAACCCCCAATCAAACCTTTTTTTATTGTATTAAATTTTATAAAACTATACATGCATACATAGTGTGGGTTGCCCCCTCCCCCATATGGGTTGACCCCCCAATATAAAGTCCTGAGATGCTTCCGTCGTAGGATCGAATCAGCTCAGTGAACCTAATCTGTGAATGGGTTTTATTCCGTACCAACCAGTGCACCACAACTGGTATGTCAAAGGCCGTGGTATGTGGTGTCCTGTCCGTGGGAAAGTGCATATAAAAGATCCTTTGTTATTAAAGGGCAAATAAAGCGAGTTTCCTCGAACATTATATCAGATTTACCAAATGTTTGATATCCCATAGCCGACGAGTACTAAAATCAATGCACATGTACTAACTAGTTACTACATGTGCACGGGGCACGTTAAGTCAATACTTTTCTTAACGTGCACGGCGAGTTGCTTCACTCTACTTAGCAAATTTAAAATGGCTGGGATATTTTTAAAGTCTGTCGTTGAAGATTTATTTTGTTAATAATAATGCAAGTACTTCAATCGGGATTTTGTGAGTACGGTAGGTTATACATTTTTGGTTTGTGTGTCCATTTGTTGCACTATTTCGGTTGAGAAACGGTTGAAACATGGTGCCTCAAGTTTTGAATACAGGCTATATATAGGGTATGTAACAAGATCCGGACGTAGTAAGAACCACACTTTCTACATCCCTCCGGACTAATGTACTAACGTACACTCTTTAACCGAATCAAAATGTCGATACAAATATCAATATTTTTATGTACTCTTTTAGGAAGTGGATGGGGAAGAGGACAAAATAGAATTCACTTTAGAAAAAAAGTTGATTTTTTTTGGTTCGTTTTTATTGCTAGACGTCAAATGATAAACAATTTACAAGCACAATAAATGTCAGTATATTTGTATTGTACTTTATTCGTCTTAGTCACGTGACTATTTTTCAGTTTCGTCCTCGACTTCACTGCTCTCAGGTGGCGCCAGCGACTCGATAAACTCTATCGAGTGGATGAAACAGAAAGTGCCGTTGCCCCACGAAACGAAATTGAAGCTGCCACATTTTCCAAAATGGTTTTGCGGGTCCGCCCATTCGAATCCACTTTTGAAATTTTCTCCGTCAGGAAGGAGCTCCCCCTCGCAAACGGAACCGCCCCTGACTTGCTCCCAGCCGTCGTACGTGTTGGATTCGTACTTCGGTTTTCCGTTTTGAGTTATGAATCCCTAATTGAAAAAAGATAACGAAATAGAATAATGTTATGGGCGTGAAGTATATATATGACTAATCAGGCGCGTTTGCGGGGGGGGGGGGGGGGGGGAGGGGGTGAGCGAACCTCTCCCCCTGCTCAAGCAAATTTTCTTTTTTTTTCTGAACATTTTCAATAGAGCATGTCCCCACCCACCCCCCGACCATAAAGCTCGCTCGCCACAGTCTACAGGCCCCCGGACCCCCTAATCAATTCGTGCCTCACCATAAGCCTAAACGACCCCCCTCTCAAAATCCTGGTTACGGGCCTGTCTAGACCCCCTACTAAAAATTCCTGCGCACGTGCCTACTAAATGTTCATTATAATCGATATGATTAGTGTAAGGCCACTACACCATCTTCTCTCACACTAACCACTAACAACTAACCCACTGTCCTGGACAGACAACCGAAATAGCTGAGGTGTGTGCCCAGAACAACGTGCTTGGACCGTAATTGGATATAAGCACAAAAATAAGATGAAATGAAATGAAAAATGTTATACATGTCAGTGGCGTAGGAAGATGCCAAAAAGTGAGGGGCACATACCCCCTTCTTCCCCCCCCCCCCCCCCCCCCCGGCTTTCTACGCCAGTGTGCATGTATTTGGTTGTTCGAGTTACATACCCTGAGCTGATCGTTTTACCAAGAGTTACCTACCTTGTACTGGAACCAGCCGTCGTGCGTCTTGTCGCAGTCCATATCCAGGTCAGCTATCCACATGTGACCTTTGGCGATGTTGATGTTGAAATACCCAGCCCCGTCCTTGTTCGTCTGCAGGTGGTATGATCTGAAAATAATAAAGACACAAATGTATTTTCGTTGTCAAGATTATATTTTCTGTTTTATATTTTGGCGGGTTTCTTCCATTCCTCCTTTCCTGTTAATCCTTACTCCATTTGCTTTCTATCCTTTTCCTTTTCCTAATTTCCATGTTGAATTCGGAGCATTTAACTTCTCATAGTATAGATATTCAACAATATTGTATTATGTTAATAATATATATCAAGGTATTATTATTACTATGTCCATATAATGTATATGTGATGATATTTTAGCATTGTAAGGTCATGACCTCAAGGCACCCCAACCTTGACATGGCCATATTACTCTGGGAACAACAACAATAATAATAATAATAATAATAATAATAATAATAATATATTTTGGCGGTTTTAGCTCAGTCGGTTTAATAGTGCTCGCCTGTTTGAAGCACCTCGGTGTATCCATTCAACTTATTGGGGTTTTCTCTCGTTCCAACCAGTGCACCACAACTGGTCAAAGGCTGTGGTATGTGCTTTCCTGTCTGTGCGGGAAATGCATATAAAAGAGCCCTTGCTACTAATGGAAAAATGTAGCGGCTTTCCTCTGATGACTACGTGTCAGAATTACCAAATGTTTTACATCCAATAGCCGATGATTAATTAAGCAGTAGAAATTAACAGTTGTTCATTGGTAATTGTAATATGGTCAGCTAGCTGTTTCTGGGCATTACTGCCTTTAAATTAAAAAAAGGCTTACCCCACCCCCACCCCCATTCCGATCCTGCACCTGCTTTTTTAAAAACGTTTTATATTTTGGCCATTTGTTTTATTAACAGTAGAAAACAGATGCGTTTCAAGCTTTTTTTTTCTTTTTTTTGATGTCTTTGCTCGCCATAGACATCCCACCTTCTCCTGTACTATTTCTAGCACGACTATTTCTCGTCCCAAGGCAGTGCACCACGAGTCCACGACTAGTATATCAAAGGCCGTGGTATGTGCTATCCTATCTGTGGGATGGTGCATATAAAATATCCTTTGTTATTTATGAAACATATTATCTCCCTGGTCGAATCGCTGGCCATGCCAGGGGTAAGACCGGGGGGGGGGGGGGAGGGGGGGATGCCTGAACCCTAGTGGATAGAGGCATGTAAATCATGGTCTGAAGTCTATGAAAAAATGTAGCGGGTTTTCTCTCTAAGACTGTGAAAATTACCAAATATTTGACATCCAACTGCCGATGATTAACAAATCAATATGCTCTAGTGATGTCGTTAAACAAAACAAACTTTTAACTTTCTTGCTAGCACACGATCCTGGGTAATGTTTTGTAAGCCCAACCAGTTAATAATAATATACCGAGTGGATCTTTATCGGACGTTTAAGGGTTGTTTATTCAGTCGTGTTATGCAGGTGAGACAATCTACTGCGGTAAGTTCTGATCATGAGCATCACCCTGGATTTATTATAGTCAGCATCCAGCTTAGATACTGAATTTGTTTTGACAGTTACAGGGAACACAAAATAAATTCTAAAAGCAGCAACATAAGATGTGGCGGTAAGAGGTCTGTTCCCTACTGTCAACAGTAAACCAGGTGTTTAAACTTGTTTAAACTTTATTTGTACAGTATTTGTGTAAAATATCTAGTTATTTGTACAGTATTTGTGTAAAATATCTAGTTATTTGTACAGTATTTGTGTAAAATATTATTTGTACAGTATTTTTGTAAAATATATGTAGTTATTTGTACAGTATTTGTGTAAAATATCTAGTTACTTGTATCATATTTGTGTCACATATGTACTATTCCTTATGCAATATTTGTGTGAAATATGTACGGTTTATTGTACAATAGCGTATTTATGCGAAATATCTACGGTTTCTTGTACAATATGTGTGTGACATATGATAATATGTATCATCCCTTATACAATATTTGTCTGAAATATCTACGGTTCCTTGTACAATATTTGTGTGACATGATGATATGTACCATCCCTTATACAATATTTGTCTGAAATATCTACAGTTCCTTGTACAATATTTGTGTGACATATGATATGTACCATCCCTTATACAATATTTGTCTGAAATATCTACGATTCCTTGTACAATATTTGTGTGACATATGATGATATGTACCATCCCTTATACAATATTTGTCTGAAATATCTACGTTTCCTACAATACATGTATTTGTGTTAAATATCTGTGATTCCGTGTACAATATATATGTGTGTGTGTGTGTGTGTGTATGTACATGTGCGTGCATATGTGTGTGTGCGTACGTGTATGTGTGTGTGTGTATGTGTGTGTGAAATATCTATGGTTTCTTGTACAATATTTGCGTGAAACCCACAGTTCATTGTACAGTATTTCTATTAAATATTTACAGTTCATTGCACAGTATTTCTATTAAATATTTACAGTTCATTGCACAGTATTTCTATTAAATATGTACAGTTCATTCCACAGTATTTCTATTACATATTTACAGTTTATTGTACAGTATTTTGTATCAAATATTTACAGTTCCTTGCACAATATTTCTATCAAATATTTACAGTTCCCTGTACAGTATTTCTGTCAAATATTTACAGTTCATTTTACAGTCATTTATAATAAATATTTACAGTTCCTTGTATAGTATTCCTATCAAATATTTACAGTTCCTTCAACGGTATCTCTATTAAATATTTACAGTTCCTTGTACAGTATTTCTATCAACTATTTATAGTTCCTTGTACAGTATTTCTATTAAATATTTATAGTTCATTTTACAGTATTTGTGTCAGATATTTACAATTCTCTGTACAGTATTTCTATTAAATATTTACAGTTCCTTGTACAGTATTTTTATCAAATATTTACTATTCCCAGTACAGTATTTCTATTAAATATTTACATCTTTTGTACAGTATTTCTGTTAAATATTCATAGTTATTTGTACATTATTTCTAATAAATATTTAGACTTCCTTGTACAGTATTTCTATTTAATATTTACAGTTCCTTGTACAGTATTTCTATCAAATATTTAGTTCCTTGTACAGTATTTCTATTAAATATTTACAGTTCCTTGTACAGTATTTTTATTAAATATTTACAATTCCTTGTACAGTATCTCCTTGCTTTAAATATTATCCTTTTTATGAATTCGGACATCCATTTGTTTATGGAATTTGTGGGAAGATGTATGAAATATCCATTTGTTTATGGAATTTGTGGGAAGATTTCTGGAGTCTGTACCGACACATGCAATAAAAACAATCCTACAGCGATCTCGCAGTACAATGCTGAAAGACATGCAATGATTTTGTTTAAGAAAGCTTTGTGAATTAGGCCCTAGCTCTCTTATAGACAAGGCATCTAACTGATTCATGACTGCATACCCTGTCATTACTTTGTATCCTGTCTTGTGCAAGGATTCGATGTTGAATATGCCAATGGAAGATTTGAATTTGGCATGAATCGGAATGGAACGGCTCTGATTACACATTTTTTTAAATTATATATTTGTATAATTGTATTATTGGTTAATAGATTAAAATCGCAGACCCTAGTCTTTTGTCGTTCGCGAGTGTGAAATACTTGAGTCCTAGGATCGAATCCTCTCGCTGGACTCATTGTTTGTTTTTGGTTGTTAATATTTTTTGTCAAAGCCGTGGTATGTGCTGTCATGTCTGTGGGAAAGTTCATATACAAGATCCAACCCGCTAATGTCAAAATGTAGCGGGCTTCCTCTAAGACTATGTGTCAGAATTATGAAATTTTTGACATCTAACAGCCGAGTTCTTTGGTGGGGCGTATCCCTGTGGTAAAGCACTCGCCTGGTATTCCCATCAGTGGGCTCATTGTACTATTTCTCGTTCCAGCCAGGGCCCCACAAACTGATGTAACAAAGACCGTGGTATGTGCTATCATTTTTAGTATACTGCATACAAAAGACCCATTGCTGCTAATCGGAAGGAGTAGCCCATTGTGTGGGTTTCCTCTCATATGTGGGGTCCTTTAACATGCTCGTGGTTAAAATGTGTTAACTGCGTTGTTAAATAAAGCATTCCTTTTTTCCTTCAATCTGCTCTAGTAGTGTCGTTAAACCAGAATTTGCTTAATTATCGCGAGAGTGATACCCACTGGTTGTTTGTGGTCCACATAAGCGGTGTACCGAACGCCTCTTTCGGTTGTCCTTCCTCTCTTCCGTGCCAGTCTAACATCGTGTCGCCCTCAGACAGCTTTCTGAACTTCGAGCTGCAATACAAAAGTATGGAAGCCTATTAGTGCCAAGTGGCGTTTTAATTTATTTTTTTATGAAAGGCATATTCATGCGCTTTGCGCGGGGGATTGGGGCGGGGTTCGATAGCCTTTTTTTTTTTTTCATGATCTGCATTTGTCCCCTCCAGTTCATGACGTGTACTGAGTTTCATTGCATTTAACGCAACACACCGGCCTCGGTGGCGTCGTGGTTAGGCCATCGGTCTACAGGCTGGTAGGTACTGGGTTCGGATCCCAGTCGAGGCATGGGATTTTTAATCCAGATACCGACTCCAAACCCTGAGTGAGTGCTCCGCGAGGCTCAATGGGTAGGTGTAAACCACTTGCACCGACCAGTGATCCATAACTGGTTCAACAAAGGCCATGGTTTGTGCTATCCTGCCTGTGGGAAGCGCAAATAAAAGATCCCTTGCTGCCTGTCGTAAAAGAGTAGCCTATGTGGCGACAGCAGGTTTCCTCTAAAAACAGTGTCAGAATGACCATATGTTTGACGTCCGTAGCCGATGATAAGATAAAAAAAATCAATGTGCTCTAGTGGCATCGTTAAATAAAACAAACTTTACTCTTTTTTTACTCAACACTTACAGTGAACATCGGTTGCAATATATATATATATATATATATATATATATATATATATATATATATATATATATATATATATATATATATATTAATTCAAGATAGCTGCTATGCCCTTTGACCTACAATATGCTTCTGCTTAATTTGTTTGCACATCTTCAGTTGATGCCCTACCAATTACTGGACCAAAGATTCAGATATCTCCCGTCAACAGTTTTTTGAGTAATCGTCTGGTATAGAAAGGGAAGAATGAGAAAAATAATCCGAACAAAAAAAATTAGAGCTTTGCTGCTAATAAAATGGGGAGAGAGACCTCACCCCCCCCCCCACCCCACCCCCTTAAAAAAAACCCACACACACACAAACTGCTGTAACAAATTTTAACAACACTAGCTAGAATCATTAGCCTGTTCAAGTTAGTATCCCAGCACAAGACACAGCAAATGGGCTTTTAAGAAAAAGTCGTTATGGTGTGTAGACGTTGTGTCGTTAACTGAGTTTTGACTGGGGCGGACCGTAGCCCAGTAGTAAGCGCTCGTTTGATGAATATATCAAAAAGAAGCGGTGATAATACACAGCCCTGTTTCACACCACATTTTATAGAGAACCAGTCGGTTCAAAAACCATTTAACTGGAAACATTACCAGTATTTGTGAAGAAAATAAACAGCGTACTAGCCAAAATGGTAACACAGAAACTGAATACGATTCTCAAATTATCTTCTTGGCGGTTTGACAAAGGTGCACACAAAAAAGGAAACATTTATATGCTTTGTTAAAAAAAAAAAAAAAAAAAAAAATCAACAAAACAAACAACATTAATATGTTTTGTACCATATATAAAGAATAAAATGCTGAAAATACGTTTGCCAAGCACACTGTGGTTCGTTGTAACAGTGATGACCTTATAAAAACGTTCCCTTTGACACTAACTTATACAGATATACGATTTTAATTACCATATCTGATTTAATCGTTCAGAATTACCTTTCCTTCTCTGGTTCAACTATCTGCCATATCGGAATCCCATTTCCCTCAGCGTCACCCCCTCTTAAAAACAAGTATTCGCTTGGGACGGTTTGCTTATAGATCACAACCAAGGTACGCTGAAAGTCTTCGGCCCGAGTTACGACAAGAAGACAAAAGCAGACAAAAAGCCTGCTGTCCATGGTTGTGGCTGTTGTGATGGTGATAGCAGTAAATGGTACGGATTAATCGTTTGGCGGTTTAAATATTCGCCATGAATGTTGTGTGTTCAAATAGAAATTTGCTGACAAAGTAAACACAGCTGATTCATACATGAGACTGCAATCAATACATAATAGTAACAGATTCAGGAGTGGGGTGGGGTGGGGGTGGGGTTGGGGGGAGTAGCCTATTATTATTATTGTAAAGGCAGCCATGCACAAAATCAATTAGCCGACCATGATGGTAAATCCCCCACTCTGAATAACTTTGTTAAAGGCGCAGACTCTTAGTTTCAACCCGTAAAAATGGACACTAACTTCGGTTAAGTTACAAACCTGAAACATATACTCTTCAAAAAAAGAAACGCAAAAGGGTACAAATGGGTTATAACTCCGATTTTATGTTTCCTACCGGTTCATGCTTTGTGAATATAAGGTCATTGCATGTCCCAAACACATTCCCACGGTTACATTCGATAAAACGCAGCTACTGTACAATAAAGTTCCAAAATGTGAATATTCGCAAAAACGCAGCCACGTGCAAACCATGTCACCACTGCACGTGCGTTGTCTGCACGTGCAACATGAACACCGACAGTATAAAAGTGCAGGGTGTTCGCTTGCCTGGCCTCTGTATCTGGCCGACAGTTGACAATCCAGGACATGCCACGTCTCAGTGAACCGCAGAGAAACAATGCCATCGGCCGACTAGACGCAGGCGAATCCAGAACGGCCGTTGCCAGGGCATTCCATGTGTCCCCAAGCACCATCTCCAGACTGTGGGACCGTTACCAGGAACATGGATCAACACGTGACCTCCCTAGATCCGGTCGACCACGGGTCACTACCCCGGGCAGGACCGCTATATCCGGGTACGCCACCTTCGGGAACGATTGACTACTGCCACCTCCACAGCCGCAGCAATACCAGGTTTGCGCAGGATATCCGACCAGACCGTACGGAACCGCCTACGTGAGGTAGGAATTCGTGCCAGACGTCCAGTTCGAGGTGTCATCTTAACACCACAACACCGTCGACTCCGACTGCAGTGGTGCCAGATTCATCGACAATGGCCTCAACTGCGATGGAGACAGGTGTGGTTCAGTGACGAGTCCCGATTTCTGCTCCGACGTCATGATGGAAGATGTCGCGTGTATAGGCGTCGTGGTGAACGTTATGCGGCAAACTGCGTGCAGGAAGTGGACAGATTCGGCGGGGGTAGTGTCATGGTGTGGGCAGCCATCTCACACACTGGCAGAACTGACCTGGTCCACGTGCAGGGCAACCTGAATGCACAGGGCTACATTGACCAGATCCTCCGGCCACACATCGTTCCAGTTATGGCCAACGCCAACGCAGTGTTCCAACATGACAACGCCAGGCCTCACACAGCACGTCTCACAACGGCTTTCCTACAGAAACATTAATGTCCTTCCTTGGCCATCGATATCACCGGATTTGAACCCAATTGAGCATCTATGGGACGAGTTGGACCGACGCCTCCGACAGCGACAACCACAGTCCCAGACCCTGCCCGAGCTGGCAGCAGCCTTGCAGGCCGAGTGGGCCACCATCCCCCGGGACGTCATCCGTACTCTGGTTGCTTCAATGGGCAGGCGGTGCCAGGCAGTTGTCAACACACGCGGAGGCCACACCCGGTATTGACTCCTGATGACCTTGACCTTGGTGGTGTGTCCTATCACTTACTCACAATGGACTAGAGTGAATTGTGAACAATCCTGCAACATTTGGTAATTATCGGACTCACCATTCAATAATTAAATCAATTCTCCAAATGTTACGACAATGTGGTTTTGCGTTTCTTCTTTTGAAGAGTATATTTGGATAACGTTACAAGAGAGTGAAACAAGAGTCAGTGAAGTTGAAACGGTGAAATACTCTTTAAAAATAGACTAAAACTCGACTCCATAACTGTTACTTCTCAGACGCACGTGCGTTTACCAAAATATTTTTAAAATGCATTTTGCGGTATTAGAAACACCAGGATGACCAGAGAAACTCCGGTTGTACGAAAAATTGATAATTTAAACAATAAAATATAAGTAAAGTTTGATTTCAGTGATCATAAATGGCTCTAATAGTGAAAACTATACCTATAGTGTTTAAAAACTAGGATCTGGCCCTTTGAAGTCTGTTCTGAGTTTGCAGCCAGTGTAACACGGGTTTTGTTTGTTTTTTTGTTTGTTTGTTTTTTAAATTAATAAAGACCCTTTGTGGACAAAAACGCTGACATTATTAACTTTCGAAAAATACGATCCGGCAGCATTTTTCTCGAACGCACTGACGTTATGGTTTATTTTTAAGCGGTGCTTTTCCAGAAAAAGTACAGACGATTTAGAAGATCTATGATTATCATAGGTACAATAATTACGACTTCGACTGCACTAAATTGAAGCGTGGTATAGACTCTATTAGAAATTAGCGAGAACAATTAGGCAGAGTTACGTCCCTAAATGTTCTGGCGCGTTCTGGTAACAGCAAGAATGGCCGATGACCACAGTTGTTTGTGAATCTTCAGCTGAGATGTATGCATGCCACGTTACGCTATTTTGACCTACTTCTAGAATAGAAAGACAAATGACGTTTGTTATAAATATAACTGCAAGGCTGTCTTCTGCCGACCAAAGCAAAATGGACCGTGAAAGGAAGGAAGGAAATGTTTTATTTAACGACGCACTCAAAACATTTTATTGACGGTTATATGGCGTCGGGCCTATGGTTACGGACCACACAGATATTGAGAGAGGAAACCCGCTGTCGCCACTTCATGGGCTACTCTTTTTCGATTAGCAGCAAGGGATCTTTGATATGCACCATCCCACAGACAGAATAACACATACCACGACCTTTGATATATCAGTCGTGGTGCACTGGCTGGAGCGAGAAATAGCCCAATGGGCCCACCGACGGGGATCGATCCCACACCGACCGCGCATCAAGCGAACGCTTTACCACTGGGCTACGTCTCGCACCCGTAAAAATGAAGTAGAACAACGAGCAGAAACAAACTGACAAAGATATTTTGAGAAGAAACATTTATTTAATATTCAATTTTAAACGTTAAAAAATGCCCCATTAGTTGTAGAAATGTTAATGACCATAAACACGGATATTGTATGTTCGTAAAGGAGGTGTGCACTCCACCCCACCCCATTCCACCCCACCCTTGGATCTAAAACTACCTAAGACTGTAATCTATACGTAATAATAAGTGGACTGGTACTAATGTGTTTTGCAAATAAACTGTCTGTGTGTTTATATGAAGAGCATGTTGACGCTGGATCAGATTCTAGGATAAGCCTAAAGGAACACACAAGCAAACGATCAAGAAAGTATATAGATTACAATCTTCTGTTATGTGTTTGTCAATTTAGTGATCAGGGCTTCGTTCCACGAAGCGATCTTAGCGCTAAGATCACCTTAAGTGTATATAGTCGTTATGTGTTTGTCAATTTAGTGATCAGGGACTAATTCACTAAACTCTCGCAACTTTGCGATGTCGCAGTGCAATGCTAAAAGACTTGCAAAAAGGATGCTTTGTTGGCTAGCAGAGCCTAAGAGACCTTGTGAATTAGGCCCCTGCATTAATATGTATGACCCCCTCCCCTTGCCTCTCTCCCTCCTCAGCACGTGTTCCAGTTATGATATCCTAACGGAACATGTCTACATTATCTTATTTTAGAGCACCAAGTTCTAACATATACACATGTTTTTCTCCTCAGTATGATTACCTAAAGTATTCCTGGTGTCAGGGACGGGACGTAACCCAGTGGTAAAGCGTTCTCATGATGCGCGGTCGGTCTGGGATCGATCCCCGTCTGTGGGTCCATTAGGCTATTTCTCGCTCCAGCCAGTGCACCACGACTAGAATATCAAAGGCCGTGGTATGTGTTATCTTGTCTATGGGATGATGCATATAAAGATCCCTTGCTGCTCATCGAAAAGAGTAGCCCATGAAGTGGCGACAGCGGGTTTCCTGTCTCAATATCTGTGTGGTTCTTAACCATATGTCCGACGCCATGTAACCGTAAATAAAATGTGTTGAGTGCGTCGTTAAATAAAACATTTCCTTCCTTCCTTCTGGTGTCACTTCCAGAAATATAAACCCATTCCTCAAATGAACAGGTGTGAATAATAACCATATCGCTCCCAAGCTCAGCCAGCTAACGTCTCGTTATAACGATCGCGATCTATTCAGTATATATGCTGTTGTGTCCGGAGTTTCAGTTTCGTGAAATTTTATACAGATTTTTGGAAACATACCTATTTTAGTATATTAGAGTACATTGTCACAAGGAACACAAAAATCGATGTTTCCATTTTTTA
>NC_054710.1:27274391-27319391 GCF_016097555.1 Gigantopelta aegis
TACTAATCCAGATGTTGATGCCAGGCATTGTACTAGTCCAGATGTTGATGTCAGGCGTTGTACTAATCCAGATGCTGATGCCAGGCGTTGTACTAGTCCAGATGTTGATGCCAGGCATTGTACTAGTCCAGATGTTGATGCCAGGCCTTGTACTAATCCAAATGTTGATGCCAGGCATTGTACTAATGCAGATGTTGATGTCAGGCATTGTACTAGTCCAAATGCTGATGCCAGGCATTGTACTAGTCCAGATGTTGATGCCAGGCATTGTACTAATCCAGATGCTGATGCCAGGCATTGTACTAACCCATATATTGATGTGAGGCATTGTACTAGTCCAGATGTTGATGCCAGGCATTGTACTAGTCCAGATGTTGATGCCAGGCATTGTACTAGTCCGTATGTTCATGCCAGGCATTGTACTAATCCAAATGTTGATGCCAGGCATTGTACTAGTCCAGATGTTGATACCAGGCATTGTACTAATGCAGATGTTGATGTCAGGCATTGTACTAATCTAGATGTTGATGCCAGGCATTGTACTAGTCCAGATGTTGATGCCAGGCCTTGTACTAATCCAAATGTTGATGCCAGGCATTGTACTAGTCCAGATGTTGATGCCAGGCATTGTACTAATCCAGATGTTGATGCCAGGCATTGTACTAATCCAGATGTTGATGTCAGGCATTGTACTAATCCAGATGTGGATGTCAGGCATTATACTAGTCCAGATGTTGATGCCAGATATTGTACTAGTCCAGATGTTGATGTCAGGCATTGTACTAATCCAGATGTTGATGCCAGGCATTGTACTAATCCAGATGTTGATGCCAGGCATTGTACTAATCCAGATGTTGATACCAGGCATTGTACTAGTCCAGATGTTGATGCCAGCATTGTACTAGTCCAGATGTTGATGCCAGGCATTGTACTAGTCCAGATGTTGATGCCAGGCATTGTACTAGTCCAGATGTTGATGCCAGGCATTGTGCTAGTCCAGATGTTGATGTCAGGCATTGTACTTGTCCAGATGTTGATGCCAGACACTGCACTGCCAAAATATGTGAAGAATATGCCCTACATATAGACATGGTCATTGGCATAGCCATAATTGTATACTGGGAGTGGCGCTGATGGATACCCTCTATGTCATATGTTATGGGGCAACAGACATATATACAAGGTGGGTTGGGGATTGAAGTAGTGTGATTTGGGGACATGCCCCAGGGCCCTGCCTATGGTAGGGAATATATAATATTTTTGAAAGGAGCAAATATTTTCCTTCTTCAAAATTAAGAGATATTAAAGTTATTTATTTGTATTCATGTTTTTATACCAAAATTACTGTGGTCAAGTCCTGTAATGTTCATAAAATTGTGTCCACTTTTGATCATTACACAAGCGTTTATAATAAACAGTAACTACATGTAACAAAATTTCAAATGAGCTATGACGTGACCATATTGACTTTACAAGGAGTTGTTAATTAGAATCATGAAAAGTATTACTTTTCGTAAGTTTTTACACCCCTTAATATTCTGTTGTTTCACACTGTTATATGGCAAAAATATGATTTTTATGAATCAATTAATTAAAATGATATTGTATTGCCATGACAGTTGTGTCTGAACTATAGAGGTGACATATTTTAACAAAATATATGTGTCTTTTAACAAATATTTAGGGTTAATTAACTTTTATTTTAATAGTAGCATACCAGGCATACCTTGCTTTGACCTTGTGACCCATAAATTGTATTTCTCAAAATGCCAAACGGTTTTATTTTAATCAGTATTGTGTAAATAACCATTTCCACATGGTTGTCAGCTTTTAATATTTTGGTTTATCAGAACTAATTTTTCATATTGGCCTCCTGACTAAGGTCAGTATTGTAACGTCTGCGTCAGGTACGTTTTACAGATTACTAGCAAGGTAAAGTGAATGACGTATACATTCTAGGCACACAAAAATTAAAATTTCCCGAGAACATATGAACCCAATATGTTATTATAACACCGTAGATATATAAAATAAACAAAGAAATCAATACTAAAAGATATATACATGTGCATATATACTAGCCGTCACGTTCTACTACACGTTTTATTGTGGGGTTTTCTTTTTCTTTTTCTTATTTTTTATTTTTCTTTTTTTTTCTTTTTTTTATTAGTATTAAACAGATGCACGTAATAAAACCTGGAAGACACCTGTTTAACAAATTGTCAAACAAATATTTGTATTACACATATGGGAAATTATATTTTGAAATGTGTTTCTTTGGAAATCTACGTCGCATTTTTTTTCTGAATCACAAATGACAAGATATGTACATTATTTGATTAAAAATAATGCAAATAATTGGTGAATTAATAACATATTTGTGCCTTCCAGTGACCCGATAAGACCATTGATCAATGTTGTAATTTTTCGTGTTGTCACAGTAGAAAACTCGAGCTCATTGGATTCCTTGCTTATCCTAATTATAACATCACATTGTAAAAGGAAAGCAGTCTGGATAAAACAATATCAAGTGGCCATGGGTCTTTGACCAGGGTCAGTGCTTTATAGCCAGGGTCAGTTATCTACAACCCAGATCAGAGGTCTATATCAATAATCTATTATCGTGATCAATAATATATAACAAAGTAAATAATCTACAACCAGGGTGAATAATCTATAACTAGCGTGAATAATCTATAGCCGGGGTGAATAATCTATAACCAGGGTGAATAATCTATAAGCAGGGTGAATAATCTATAACTAGCGTGAATAATCTATAGCCGGGGTGAATAATCTATAACCAGGGTGAATAATCTATAACTAGGGTGAATAATCTATAACCAGGGTGAATAATCTATAACTAGGGTGAATAATCTATAACTATGGTCAATTATCTATAACTAGGGTCAATGGTCTAAGACTAGGGTCAATTATATATAACCTGGGTTAATGATCTATAACAAGGGCCAATGGTTTTTCACCAGGATCGATGATATATAACTAGGGTCAATGGTATATATAACCATGATCAATAATCTATAACCAGGGTCAATGATCTATAACCAGGACCAATTATCTATAACCATGATCAATGATAAATAATAACCAGGATCAATGTTCTGTAACTAGGATTTAATTATCTATAACCAGGACCAATTATCTATAACCATAATCAGTGATAAATAATAACCAGGATCAATGATCTATAACCAGGATTAAATATCTATAACCAGGGTCAATGGTATATAATCAGGGTTAATAACTACATGACACACATACACACACACACACACACACAAACACACACACACACACACATACACACATACGCACACATACATACACACACACATACACACATATATATACACACACACATATACACACACATACACACACACATACACACATACACACATACATGCACACACATACACACACATACACACACATACAAACACACACATACACACACATACACACATACACACACATACACATACACACATACATACACACACATACACACACATACACACACATACACACACACATACACATATACATACACACACATACGCACACACACACACACACATACATACACACACACATACACACATACACACACGCATACACACATACACACACACATACACACACATACACACATACACATACACACACACATACACACACACACATACACATACACATACACACACACGCGCGCATACACACACATATACACATACACACACATACACACGCACATACACACACACACACATACACACACACTACATGCACACATACATACATATATACACACACACACACACTACACGCACACACACACACACATACATATACACACACACACACACGAACACACACCTACATACACAGACACACACAGACACACATACTACACGCACGCAAGCACACACAGAGACACACACACACACACATACACACACATACAAAAAAAACCCACACACACACCGACAGACACACACACACATACTACACGCACACACACATACATATACACACACAGACACACACACACACTACACGTACACATACATACACACATAGACACACACACACACTACACGCACGCAAGCACACACATAGTAACACACACATACACACACACAGGCATACACACACACAGACAAACACACACACACCGACACACACACACACACACACACACACACATACACACACACACACAGAGACACAGAGACACACACAGATACACATGCACACAGACACAGCACACACATACACACACATACACACATACACATACACACACAGAGACACACACACACACAGATACACACACATACACACACAGAGAGAGAGACACACATATGCATACATACAGAAACACAGAAACACACAGAAACACAAACACACACACACACACCCACACAGACACACACACACCACACAGACATACGCACGCACACACACACACACACACACACACCATACACAGACACGCACACACAGACACACACACACCACATACACACACACACCGCAGACACAGAAACACAGACACGCACGCACGCACACACACCCACACACACACACACCACAGACACACACACCAAAGACACAGTCACACAGACACACACACACACACCACAGACACACACACACACACACAGACGCACACGCGAATCAGACGAGCGCTCTACCACTGGGCTACATACCCCGTGTAATCAGTTCTGTTATCTGCTGAAGGAAGGAAGGATGGAAATATGCTATTTAACGATGTACTCAACACATTTTATTTACAGTTATATGACGTCGGACATATGGTAAAGGACCATAACAATATTGAGAAAGGAAACCCGCTGTCGCTACTTCATGGGCTACTGTTTTCGAAAGAGAGTTTTTATATGCACCATCCCATAGACAGGATAACAATTAACACATGCCTTTGATGTACCAGTCGTGGTGCACTGGCTGGAGTGAGAATAGCCCAATGGTCCCACGGACGGGGATCGATCCCAGATCCCAGATCGACCGCGCATCAGACGAGCGTTCTACCACTGGGCTACGTCCCCCGTGTAATCCGTTCTGTTATCTGCTGAAGATTGCTTCGTTGTTTGAAATCCAGTAAGTTTGTAGGTCACCACACGGGGTACAGTACATGTGTTGATCTCCAGTTGTCGCACAATAGTATTCTGTACAAGTATGACCAGCATTTAATAACTAGTCTATCTAAGGAAGAAATGGTGGCAGAATTTTGAAAGGGGTTGGAAGAGGGGTGGGCGGGTCAAATTTATATCAGCGTTAGTGGTCTTTAGCTACTACTTAAAATATATATTAAAACGAGTGGTTTCAAAACGTATCTAACGAGCCTAGTCGTGTCGAATAGTTTCAACAACGATTAATAAAGTCGGTGGTATCAACCGGACATGAGTGAAGCAGTTTGTTTCTTACATGACATCAAAAACCAGCATGAGAACCCCTTAGTACACTTTATTTATTACCCCACCAGGCTTTCCTAACCGGGGAAATAAAAATTGTCAATACGTTACACATGTTTGCAAACTACATTCTCTCCGCTGTCTAATTGTTGCCAGTTCAAAGCTGTTTGTCATGAAATAATCACAAACAGCAGACTACTTGCGCGGATATATTGCAGGTCAACCAAATTGGAAGATCTGCGCGGATATATTGCAGGTCAAGCAAATTGGAAGATTACTGTTTCACTGTACGTTTTAGACCTATAAAACAGCTCCAAGATTTAATAGGAGTGATGTACATGATACGCCCGTTATTTATATCACAGTGACCTAGTAATTGTATGTGTGTCACCGCCATCCCGAGTTGTTCCTGTATGCATTTGCATGCAAAATATGGTGCGGACAAGAAAAAAGTCGTTCCTACATGAGTGAAGTTTAATGGTCCTGTATACATCTGTATGCAAGATATGGTCCACACAAGGATTTACTGTTATGTGCAATAGACCATGAAAAGTAGGCCACATTGACCTGGTAATAGTACACGACACACCGCCATCCCAAGTTGTTCCTACATGTGATGCTTGATGATCCTGTATGCATCTGTATGCCAGCAGTGGTAAAGCGCTCGCTTGATGGTCGGTCGGTTCGGGATCGATCCCTATCAGTGGGTCCATTGGGTTATTCCTCGTTCCAGCCAGTGCACCACGACTGGTATATCAAAGACCGTGGTATGTGCTATCCTGTGTGTGGGATGGTGCACACGCACGCACACACACACACCACACAAACATACACACACGCACACACCAACACAAACACACACACACACACACACACACGCACACGCACACACATACATACACACATATTGTTTTGAAACACCGTTCACATAGTTTTATTCTGTCAGGGTATATTTGTACAGGCTTTCATTATTTGTTTAACTTTCTCTGGTTTTCTGGGCTTGGGTTGTGCTCACTGTTAACTCAGTTCTGGCAAGCCCGGTGTCATTATACATTGTTGCTGTGTTCTCCTGGGCAGAATCTTTGTGAATTGCAAAGAGGACATCATTTTCAGTGAAGAGATTTTGTTCACGCTCTATGCACAACTAACAGTCACAACAAAATTCCAAAGGTAAACATCTAATATAACATAGTTTAAGCCTTAAAGGGACATTCCTGAGTTTGCTGCAAATTTTAAGATGTTATCGACTAACAGAGACTTTTTTGACGACTGTAATTACATATCAAATGTATTTATCTGCATAAAATATTAGTGGCTGTATATTAAACGTGTTTCTGATCGTTTTAATATTTGTACCAGGTTAAATTTCATTTTATTTCTTAAAACAGATTTTATCGTACGTACGAAATTATTTGAAGACAAAATCCACTTTGGGCTTCTTACAAATATTAAGACGACCAGAAACACATTGAATATACAGACACTGATATTCTAAACAAGAAAATATATTTAATATGTAAGTCTAATCGTAGAAATATTTTATTAGTTGGAAACATCTTACAATGCAGCAAACTCGGGAATGTCCCTTTAAATACATGTTTCAACTATTTATTTATTTATTTATTTATGTATTTATGTATGTATGTATGTATTTATTTATTTTAATCAATCAATAAGTTTAGGTTGTTAAATTAATAATATACAGGGAGTCACAAACTTCTAAAAAGGGCAAGTTCTGTAGGATCGGGAGCATGTTCCTTGGAAAAGTTTGAAATAAAGATTCCTAGAGACGTGTTCTCATAACAATTTAATGTTCTGGATGACGAATTGAATTTTTGCTTTATTAAAAGGGCAGTTAATTCTGGCGGGTGAGGGAGGGTGTGTGTGTCACGGGATCCTTGTGCATATTCACCTGGTTGTCGGGTATAACTTACTTTTATCACCCTTTGATCGAACACCTGTTGTCTAGAAACACAAACTTACCAATATTTAGTTGATGCTCTTATTTTCGATGAGGAAATTCAAAGAAGGAATATCCATCATGGTTGTATTCCGATCGGATCCGTGTGGAATAACTTGTATTATTTTCACTTACATCGCAGTGCTTTACGCCGATTATGTCGTTATCAGACATCTCATCATTCCTTCGATGGCGTACTCGTAAGTTCCTCTGACATACAAACTAATTGTTGGTGTATTTCACACAAAAAACGTAGTCTTTAATCTACTGGAATTTTGACGTTTTGAACTTTTCATTTTCAATGATTTTGACGTTCATTAAAATTGTCATCCAAATGTAGAAATAGTCAATGTCAGACTGGATTCAATGTTTTATTTCTGTAACTGAAAATACTTTCATATGACACTGTCAACTGTGGTACTATTTTTAGTGACGTTTTTTGTGGGGTTTTTTGGTTTTATGTCAACATCCCAAACTGCATTATCTGAACCGTTATGGTTCCAACTCTGTTCAGTGCGATTTGTTGTCGTCTGCTTAATGACACCACTAGTAGCATAGAGCAAGCATTTTTTTTAATACTTTTTTTAAAACTTTTTTTTATGTAAACTGAAGCAAATGGTCCTAATTAGAAGGAAAATAAACAAAAGGTTTTAATTTTTCATAGAAAAACCTCTCTTTTATAGTCGGAAAAATTACGATTTCACAGGTATTGCATAGGCTAATTTCGAGGTTTTGGCAAAAACGCGTCTTCACCTTATCACACTAAAACGAAGCAGTATAACAAAAAACAAAAAATATGACAATTTTACTTGTTATCTCATCAAACTATCCTCACAATTTCAATATGTTTAGTCACTCCCTGTATTTTTAGCTCCCTGTCGAACATGTGACCCGTCTGCCAAAATTGTGTATGTGAAATGTCGAAAAGTGAAAACTTCTTATAGTCTTGCTACATATTAATAATCAAATTATATATATTATTTCTACTAAGGATATATAAATAATTGGTGATAAAATTTACTAATACTCGTACAAATTTACTAAACTGTTTATTTATTGGTATATGTCTACGTAATGTGAAACCCATACTATGGGACAAATCAAATGTTTATGTATGTATTTATTGAGCCGAAAGACTTTCGCATCACCAACAGTACATGTATTTGCAATTCGGTTGCACACAGTAATTTATATATAGCTATTCACACACACACACACATAAAACATGCATTAAACAAGACCGAATATGACAAATGTTTTGTGCAAAAACCACTAGCCCACCAGGAGAAAGCACTAGCCCAAATTCCTGATCAATTATAACTGGAATTTTTATATAATTTGTAACATTACAAATTTACAAATATAACAGTAAAATGAAACAAAACAATTAAATCATGTTGTAACATTCATTTTAGGCCAGACAAGCAAGAGCATAAAACACACAAGAATATAAACCATGTCATTAAATTTGTCCAAAGGTCAAGAATTATTAATCAAGTTCCACCACCTCTTCCACATGGCTACCACAGGAATTCACAGTAGGAAGACTGTGTTCATTTACATGGTGTGTACCTTTGGCACACTCAATCTAGTGTTGAATACTTTCTTCTGGATCAAAACTTTCTATTTCAGGGCCAAGAAGCATAATGCACAGCAGAGACTGAAGAGTTTTCTGTGACATCCCATTTCTTTGCAGTATTTTTAGCTGGTTCAGTTTACTGAAAGACCGTTTACAAGCAGCATTTGATTGTAAAAGCATCTTGTTACAAGATTATGAATCGAGTTTTGATATCAGAATTATTTTAAAGTCCTAGTTGTTATGACAACATTACAGGATGAACAAATAAAAATGGTTTCAAAGTTTAAAGTTTGTTTTGGTTAACGACACCACAAGAGCACACTGATTTATTAATCATCGGCTATTATATTTCAGACATGGTAATTTTGACATATAGTCTTAGAGAGGAAACCTGCTACATGTTTCCATAAGCAGCAAGGGATCTTTTATATGCACTTTCCAACAGACAGGATAGCACATACACAGCCTTTAATATACCGGTCGTGGTGCACTGGCTGGAACGAGGAAATAGTTTCAATACCTAAATAAAACAAGCATGTTTTTAGTAATAAACAGAAATGAAACAAGAATCACAGTTGTGCTAGTTGTATGTATGAACAATTGTTTTGATTGGTCATTTTAAATAATATGTTAAACTTTTTGTCTTGAACATTAAATATGATGATTATATTCCTGATGTTCGTATCTTAAATAGTTTGTTTGAAAAGAACCAATTTGTATTTTGCAAAATACATACAAGTGTAGGTACAACAATGACAAACAAAATAATACAAGCTAATCATGAATATAGAAGTATTTTGTTTAATTATTAGTTGCTTGAGAAATTTGCAGTGAATCCCTCATGATTAATATCAAAATGTTCATATCAGTCCGTTACCAAAAATCATACGAGTATCTCACGATCAAGGAGTACGGTATGATAAAAGACATAGATTTGGCCATGTTGCTGTATTACATATCAATTTCTGAAACACTATGCAACATGTTTTTGCCACACAGTGACTGTCACTCAATAATTTGTTAAAGTATACAAATGCAACAAAAATTACTAATATTGAAATTTTTGGCCAATTACTATATTGGATTTTAATTTATGTAAAAAAAATCTACAATTTCTTTTGTTCACACTCAGTGACTTAATATGTTCCAAAGACCCTTCCCCCCCCCCCCCCCCCCCCCCCCCCAAGAAAAAAAAAAGAGCGAAAGAGAGAAAAAAACGAGTACTACATTTTGAACCAAATTGTGTTCTACAACTGTAGGCTATCACTGAAAACGTTTGGCTAATGGCTGTATATTATTTTTATTTCTGTTGAACATTATACAAAAACGTTTTGGTCCTCATTGGCTCAATATTTTTTCAATGTGATTTATTCTTCAAAAACAAACTAATTTGGTATTAATTAAACTTATAAAAGCTTTATTGAACGTCTACCACGTTATTTATATATCATTTACGGAAGTATACAGCTATTATCAAGAAACACAACTACCATTAGTGGCGTGTACGTCCCTTGCAAGGTATTCCAGAGAAGTTATGTCCCTTGCAGGGTATTTTTCCGGTCACCATAACTACTCGGTACCAACGTTTTATAAATAAACAAATTATGAATACGGTTGTTTTAAAATATGTCACTGGTGAATATCATTTGTTAAAAGTATTTCCCATCCTATTATAAACATATGAAATTGCGTCTGGAAGTTTAAATGCCTTTAAAGTGTTTATCAATGTTTGTAAAAAAAAATTCGTCAATATCTACTTCTCACTAAAATGGCAGAGTCACGTGATTTAATGCATTCATCACCCTAGTTTCCATATTCGGCACAATTCCCATGATTACCCCAGTCGTTAATGTACGTAAGGCTGGAGAAAAATGCATGTAATCTGAGACGCGATTTTGTCAAAACGGAAAAATGCGTTTAGAGTAGCGGCCCTTTGCTTGCTCGTCGCTACCACTAGTCTAAGTCACTAGACCACATTTGGTAATTTTGACATATAGTCTTAGATAGGAAACCCGCTACATTTTTCCATTAGAAATGGTGGATTTTTTATATGCACCATCCCTCAGACAGGATAGTACATACCACAGCCTTTAATAATACCAGTCATGGTGCACTGGCTGGAACAAGAAATAGTCCAATGGGCTCACCAACAGGGATGGATCCCAAACAGATTACACATCAAGCCTAGTGGTAAAGTGGGTTATTTATCGTTCCAGCCAGTGCACCACGACTGGTATATCAAAAGCCGTGGTATGTGTTATCCTGTATGTGGGATGGTGCATATAAAAGATCCCTTGCTGCTTTCGAAAAAGAGTAACCCATGAAGTGGCAACAGCGGGTTTCCTCTCTCAATATCTGTGTGGTCCTTAACCATATGTACATGTTCGATGCCATTTGACCGTGATTAAAATGTGTTGAGTGTGTCATTAAATAAAACATTCCTTCCTTCCTTTCTTCTATTTGTAAATCCTATAATATTTATTAAATCACTTTTAAATTTAGTCACCTTCACTTGTAAACAATGTAATACTAATACATGGCCAGTAACGGCAAGTAAGAGAAGAGCAAAAAAAAAAAAGCCCCAAAATACCGAAACAAAAAACTACCTTGTTGCCAAGTACTGTCTCTAAAATGTTTCATAAATCTGACTTCACAAATTTCTTTTCCCAATTAACTCATTTCTTTAAACTTACATGTTAGTGACTAGTAGTAGTAGTAGTAGAAATGCTGCAGGAAGAAACCTGACACTTAATGCTATCAAAAACCCGGTGTCACTTCACGTCTTCTCGATTATGGTAGCCCAACTCCCGTGGCTAGTGATATTCCATGATGGGCTAGTAAATAACTACTATTGCCATGCCCAATGGCTAGTGAAACAAAGTTGTCTATTTTATAAATATGAATATCCTGTCCCCATCCCCTCTTTTTTTTTAAGCTCATCTCCCTCTTTAGGTTACATATCCCATTATTACTGTTAGTAAAATTGTATAAAATTTACTTAAAAGTAAAGTAGGGCTAGTGAATTCTTAATCGTGGCTAGTAAATGTTTTAAATTACTGATCCCATGGCTAGTTGATTTTATAAAAATTCTCGAAAACCCTGTACTTTAAACAGAATACTTGAACCATTACAGTAATTCAATATTACATATGAATATTATGATATATTGTAGCAAGAATTTTAATTTTCATTTCAGTTTATGGGGAGCATTTCATGTGGTTGTCTTCAACACAATACTCTTTCTGCTTATTATTTCACACTTGAGAGCAGTGTTATCCGACCCCGGTATCGTCCCACTTCCGACAGCAAATATCGACTTCTCAGACATGCATTCTGGAAACTGCATTTCAAAATCGGTAAGTACCCTACGGATCTATGTACATTTATATATTGTTATTAAATAATTCAAACCCCAAGCTAATGCGCCTACTCAGTGTTATAAACTAATATTATACATGTATTCAGTTGTTTTCCTCAGACAGTTGGAGATTTCTGGGGATGAGTACAACTTCAGTAATGCTAGTCAGCTGGTAGCCTGAGTACTCTGACTGTAACAAAGCTAGACGGACATTTGGACATAAATACGCTCTCATTACAGTCAGAGACCAAGCTATGTATATTTTTGGCAATTCCCGACAACCAAAAAGTTGGCAAAGATTTCCGCTCTAATATCACAACAATCCTGTGTTTGGCGTTAAATACTTTTACATCGATCATTTTCGAGTTGATTGATTAAAAAAAATCCACATATTAATCACTAATGCACACACTACAGAAAGAAACCCGACAGCACCCACATTCAGCTAAGCTTCGGCAAACTCCGGACAGCAGAATTCTAAGTTCGCCGACCTATATCGTGACGTTTCTTCACATGATCGCCCACTAAGCCATTCCGTCTACTAGGCGGAATTGCCCAGTGGGCGATCACGTGATCTACGTCACGAGATAGGTCACCGAGCTTTGTAATTCTTGCGATGAAGTGTCACGAAGCGTAGCTGAATGTGGGTGCTGTCGGATTTCTTTCTGTAGTATGTGTATTAGTGATTAATATGTGGATTTTTTTTAATCAGTTAACTCAAAAATGATCGATGTAAAGGTATTTAACGTCAAACATAGGATTGTTGTGATATTAGAGCGGAAATCTTTGCCAACTTTTTGGTTGTCGGGAATTGCCAAAAATATACATAGCTTGGTCTCTGCTGTAATGAGAGCGTATTTATGTCCAAATGTCCGTCTAGCTCTCTTACAGTCAGAGTACTAGGGCTAGTCAGCTGGGTGACTAATTGTTCATTGTGAATGTTATTTTTATCTTGTTAAAGCTTTAGGGGCGCAGATCCATAAGTCATGTAATTAAAAGTGGCCTGTGCTTAGTCTTTTCAGGTTGGACAACAAATGCTATATAAATGTTATGCAGATAGTATTTCATTTCCTGTTGTATCATGAATCAGGTGTGGATCCAGGGTGGGTTTCAAGGATCTCAACCTTTCCCCTGTGCTTCTGACTTTTTTTTTACACTCATTTGACCTCCTGAACATGTCTCTCAATTAAAAAATTTGGGGATGGGGCACCTACACTGTTTATGAATTGTGTTAGGGATGACAGGCACATGTATATATTATAAAGGGTGTGAGGGGGTGGGTGGAGTGATTGGTGATGGCTCCCCTCCCTGACTATACCAGTGACTGATGATCAGTAATAAACATTTCGCCTGATTCTATAATTTTCAGAGTGACGGTTGTGGGTTGGGGGAGGGGTGGTTCATGGCTCCTCTCCCTGGCTATTCCTGTAAATGATGATCAGTAATAAAACTGTTCCCCTGATTGTCTGATTCCAGAATGACGGCTAGGTGGTGGTGGTGGGGTGTGTCATGGCTCCCCTCCCTTGCTATATAACAGTAACTGATGATCAGTAATAAAAATGTTCCCCCGATTGTCTGATTTAGAATGACAGCTTGGTGGTGGTGGGGTGTGTCATGGCTCCTCTCCCTGGCTAGCCAGTAACTGATGATCAGTAATAAAACTGTTCCCCTGATTGTCTGATTTCAGAGTGACGGCTGGACGGTGTGTATGAAGTGTGAGACGTACAGACCTCCGAGGGCGCACCACTGTCGCGTGTGTCGACGCTGCATTCGGCGCATGGATCACCACTGCCCTTGGTTTGTTACATCGGTTTTATCTTCTAATGAACCTGTAAGAGATCAATTAAGAATTGTCTGTTGTTTCTTTTACATGTATGTACGTTCATCGGAGTATGTGAATCAGCAAATAATTGTGTAGGGCTAGCTCTGGGTGACCAGAACATTTTTCCAAATTGTCTATTAAACTTAAAAAATTGCTGAAACACAGTTATTTACTAACAATATATCAATTATTACACGAAATTATTTCGCCAAATTAAAATAAAATTTGCCAATGGTTTTTAAAATTAGCAATTGGTGAATTTGGCAAGTGCCAGAGTCAGCACTGATTGTGGATAACAATGTTGGAAATTTAGCTTTATCTTGGCTATAAATTTACAGTTTTATTTCATCCAGCCTCACTAACACTGTGTCCAGTTACAAAGTTTGTTTTGTTTAACGACACCACTGGAGAACATTGATTAATTAATCATCGGCTATTGGATGTCAAACATTTGGTAATCACTGTGTCGAGTACCTGTGTGCTTGAAATATGTTTGTGGCACCTGTACAATTAAGCAATTGATACAATTTTGTGCAAAAGTAGATAGATAGATATCTAGTTTAACATGCCCATATACCACTAGGGTTTTGGGGGGGTGGGTGGAGTTGAAAATGGGCAGAATTTTTAAAATAGCAATTAGTATAAAAAAAAGTTGATAGAATTAAAAACTTTTTTAAATAAAAAGCTACAAGCCAAAAATAAAAAGAATTGCCTGCTCGGCCGAATATTTATATAATTTGGAACATTTTAGGACAGTCCAAAAATAAATAAGAGAAAGAAGAGAGGATCGGACTATTTAATAATATTTAAAAAGAAAGTAATTTCGACATAAAATTTTAGACGAAGGTCTAAAAGTTTAAAGTCCGATCTATATGTCCACGTGAGTGGCCTCGTTAAGGCCATTTGGGTGCACAGCTTATAGGGACGAGATGGGTTGCATCCCGTCAAGAAAATCCTTAGATTGACAATCATTAGACGTTGAAGGTGTAGTGCTGTGCTGAAATACAGATCTTGAGAAACCGGATCCGTCTGAACGAGAGAGAGTATCAGACTGGTATAGTCCAATCGTCATGGGTTGGTATAGTGGTGCGGATGGGCCCGACTCCGGAGGATACGAGATGGTATCACTATAAAGCAAAGTAAAGTCTAGAAAAGAGTAGTAGGGGCCGACCCCGCTTCCTATTTCTTCTTAGAGTGGGGCGGTCAATCTTCCAGTGCTGCTAGGACAGGCTCGGACATGTAGAGACTAAACGCAAACAACCGTGGCATTCTGCAAAATGGCCGTCATACGAGTCACGAAAAAACAAGTCGACATAGTCAGCCGGAGAAATGACGTGGAGGCAAGGAATCTCGCTAAAAAAGAATCCAACCTTGTGGTGCAGACTGTCGAAACGAGAAGCGTTCCAGCATTCAATCAGTTCCAGTGGTCGCATACATCCCAGTAGAAAACTTCATTTCGCTGACAAAAAGAACAAAATGTTAGGATCTCCAAGTCGAGCACACGAAAGCACGTGCAGTGTGCACAAGCAAAACAAACACGTCTTACCTCGTCGAGCTCCAAACTGAGAATGGCAAAAGTAGAGGTGTTGTAAAAACATCTATTATATGAAAACTGAGCAAGGAAAGGTTCCATTATCTTCAGTTAATACATTTACTTTGGGGCAAGGATTCAAATTTCTTGGTCATAATTTTATTGATAGTATTCTTTCATTATTTTACCCACTTACCGTATGTTAACATTGTTGTTTATGAAATTCTCTTTGGTAGAGTTCAACTTAATTATGTTGTAGTTTGTTTGACTAACTAAAACTTGGATTTAGTAACCTATTTTTCTCTCTTTATTTTCAGGATCAACAACTGTGTCGGTGAATACAATCAGAAGTTTTTCATGCAGTTTTTATTTTATGTTGGTAAGTTTTCGTTATTATATTGAAGTTGTAGAACAATGACTTCAGCCAGTTCTGTGTTTAGGTATAACATATATTATGCTGTGAATTCAGCAGGATTCTATGCTTCTGTGAAACCAGGTCTTCTAGATTATGGTAGCCCCACTCCCATGGCGAGTGATGTTCAATGTTGGGCTAGTAAATAACTACTATTGCCATGCCCGACAGAGCTTCTAGATTATGGTAGCTCCACTCCCATGGCTAGTGATGTTCAATGTTGGGCTAGTAAATAACTACTATTGCCATGCCCGACAGGGCTTCTAGATTATGGTAGCTCCACTCCCATGGCTAGTGATGTTCAATTTTGGGCTAGTAAATAACTACTATTGCCATGCCCGACAGAGCTTCTAGATTATGGTAGCTCCACTCCCATGGCTAGTGATGTTCAATGTTGGGCTAGTAAATAACTACTATTGCCATGCCCGAAGGGTACTGAATTTTTTGTGTGTGAAATGTTACATTTAAATTTTGTGAATATCCTGTCCCTTCCTCCCCTAAATCTCCTTTAGATGACATATTGAATTATGCCTATTAGTAAAATAGTATTTACTTAGAGTAGGGCTAGTGAATCTTTAATCCCTGATCCCATGGCTAGTGAATTTTTGTAACAATTCTGGAAGTCCTGATGTAACCCAGGTTTTTGTTTGGAAACGTAAACAGATTTTTCCTCGAATTCAATGACTGTATATTGTTTTGTTTCTGGTTAGTTGACCAATCCTTTTTTGAACCTATGAGTCCATATTTTTTGTGTCATCATTTTAATTTTATTTGTAATACTCAATCGATTGCCTGAAAACTATCTAAATGGCCCACAACGACCCACTTTAGTTATTGTCATGATATTTGTATATACAAAGGGTTGCATGTAATGTCGAGATAATTTTTTTGTTTTTGAAATAGAATATTTTCCCCATATACACACTCTGTTTAACGTTCTGACTACTGCAGGTGAGATATTTCGCCCAATGTCACGCCAGTCGACATACTGTACACTGTATACAGTGCATTCCCCAATTCATATTTCCCGTCGTTTTGCACACGACACTCACCGGAATCGATTTATTAACAGGAAATGGAAGACAACTCAGCTTCCTGTGTCTTTAAATTTAGATTTTTCACTGTAAAATGCTTTGGAATTTTGAGTTGAAAAAATGGTTTTCGGCAAGTATTTTCGCTTGATAGCAATAGCGGCACGTCGCGGTCATTTTCAGGGATTGATAGCTGATTGTGACAATGAAAATCACCAAATATTTGGATATGAATCGTAGTTTGTTTAAAAAATATATATTTCTGGTCAGAAAACCACTATTACTGGGAATAATGGACAGAAATACTGGCCTCAAATGCCCTTAAGTAACAAAAACATTTTTGCCTAATTTTAATCAACATTAACTGATTTTAAATATTAAAAATTGAAAAATCCATGATAATAATACTTACCGATTCAAATATTAACTTTGTTTTATATGTTTATAAAACATTTAAGTGAATATATGTCAGTAAAAATTATAAACTTGTACCAACTCAACGTGATTTTTGTCAAAAATTGATCCAGTAGTGTAAACGTTAATACTGATGTAAAAAGATGAGGGCTCATACAAATAATGACTGCAAATAAAACCCTCAGTCTATAGTCTGTGTAACCGTGTTACTGGCAGTCAATTCAACACCACTGACATTCAATCCCACAGTACAATGTTTTGTTATACCAAATATTCAATCTTTTTTCTTTTCTTTTTTTATATCCCACTGTCCCCTTTCCTTTCTCTTCTTTGAAATCCATCTCATTTCTTCCCGATCTGGCAACTTCTTTACCTGTCCACCTCCACATCCCAGTCCTTGTCTCTCCAACCACAACATATGCTTGTCTCTTGTGGCTATCTGTACCACACACCTGCCATTCCCCATCAGCTTTTAGCTGTGGGCTTAGTCTGACAACCTATTCAATCTTACTATTGTGATAAAGACATTTTCAAATCGAGTGATAAATGTATTTGGCATCACACATAACTGTGTGATCTGGACCGGAACTTGTAAATGGGGAATTGTCTTTTTATTTTTAATGGATTTTTATTCTGGTTTACAAATTACATCGTATCATATTTGAAACATTACACAAGATTGCCGCAGAGTATGATTCTTAACGTTAAGTAAATCCATGAAAAGGATGGTTGATTATTAATAGGTTTTAGAAAGTGTAGTTATGATGTTAAATTATAAAAAAAATTGTAAAAAATACAAGTTATGTAATAAATACAGCACTTCAGATACGCTGTTTTTGCATCTTCTGTGGAAGATAATCGACAGGTCAAATATGTGACATTGACATGATATACAGACATATATTGTTAATCTTACCTGTGTTCCATAATTAAAAAAATGCCATACTTGCAAAGTCCTTTGGATTGCAATGAAAAGTGTTCGACAGATTTCACTATCTTGTTATTTAGACTGCTGTCATTGTAAAGGTGTTTTATTTTCCAGGTGTTTCGAGTCTTTATGCTGTTGCCATGGTGATAACTGCATGGGTGTTGGACCCAGCCCCCGTAGAAAATGTCCGACATATAAAATTGTAAGTAACTTGAACCATCTTCTCTGTCTCTGTCTCCTTCCCTCTCCTATCTCCTTTTCTCCCTTTTATGCCTCAGTCATGGGTAACCATACGACATCCTGGCATCCGCGACATCGGGAAAGAATCGTAGGGTTCTCCTAAAAATCTTTGCCTGGTCACATTAGATGCAGTGTGTTTATGGGGACCCTACGGGCTGACACATTTTTTTGAGCCATCAAATCTTAAGGGCATCGTAAGTTGACCATACGATCACTGTATGATGCCCGTACGTTGTCCCGACATCATAGGGGCATTTTGTGGCGTCCCTGCGATGTCTCCAGATACCGCAAGGTGCCCCTACGATATATCTGCAGTGGGTTTCTGATTTTAAAAATCATACGGTCTTCAAAAAATTATAAGTTTCCAGGGTTCTGCCCAGGAGTGGTGGCAAGTTTTTCCCCACTGGATTTGGCAGGATGTGGCGGGGGTCTGGAAAATATTTTTAATGCAGGCCCTCAGATGCGATCTGAGCAACTCAAACCCCTAATACAGTTTAAAATCTTGTGAATTTTTTCAGATTTTTAATGTAATTTTTTTCTATTTTCCTCTGATCCTTGTAATAACACCATATGATATGATATATCAACCTGCTTATAAATAATATGTCTGTTTGTTTTATTTTGTGTGCTGATAATTTGTTATGCTTTATGCTGAATGAAATAAAAAAGATATAATTTGTGATGCATTTGTTTATTTTGCTATAATAAGCCAAAGACAAGGGGACAGTGAAGATAGATGGCCAGCAAGGCAGGGAAATCACAATTTATTCAACTGTGATTTATCTTCCTTGCCCAAAGTTTCACTGCAGCCTTGAAAGGAAATCTCTCGATTGGTGTAAGAATGATTCTGTTATTATGTAAATAATTTTTTCACTGGCATTGCCGTATTCTTTGCATGAAAATCTCCACCAATGTCTTTAAAGCACCGTAGCAAATGCGTTGATTAATTAAATTTACAAACAGCGCACTAATTATGACTAACTCCTATTACGAGATACAGATGTGTGCTCAACCAAATGCATGTATTAAAACAATAAAGAACAATAATAAAAAAGAAAAAAAAGAAACTAGATCTATAGATCGAACTAAAATCTCGCGGCTTGTTAACTATTATCTGATATTCGTATACAGACCGCGGTTTCGACATTGTCGCGATGATCTAAATTTAGACAACAAACACGTTACATCAGTCAGACTGGTTTTTACACTAAGTTACGTTAAACATATTGATACGATTGGGAATCAGTTAAACCGCTTGGGTATTTTCGTTTTGAACTTTGTAATCGTTGGGTTTTTCTGAATTAGAAAAATAAATAATATAACATCGATTGACATCGGAAATATTTTCCGTCAACCATGACGCACACAGATTTTATTTTGGAGTATTTTTGGTAAATATTGCGTCAAATATGCAGGATTTCTGTGTCATGTGGATGAAGCGCAGCAGTCAAGCAGACGACAGACGATAGGTCTCAGTGGTGGGCTCAGTTCCAAGTAGGCCAGCTAGCTGTGAGATTTCAGCCTCATAAATTGAACAAAATGCCATTCATTTTAATCAAGAGACTACTTATATTCCCATGGGATTGTTCTCACCTAAAGAACTTGTCTAGCGGGCCTATGCCCGCTTGTTCATGAGATTGTTTCATGTCGTTTTATATCAGCTGGATCAGTGCATGCGCATGGAATAGCAGGTGATTGCAGCGTCACTCGCAGCCGTCTGAGATACTACAGTAAATGTAATGCACATGGCATAGCAGGTTATGATGCGTGTTTGTTTAAAGTTGCGGAAAGTATGTCACAATTGTTTTAAACTGTTTCATGGTGAAAATAAAGAATTATTTAATGCCAGGTGATAAATGTAGTGGTGGTCGGAAAAAGCACTTCTTGAGCTTAGTGGTGGTTGGGCATGTCTGAGTGCTGGCAAGGCCGACCAGCGCGGGCAGAACGCTGAGTTTCCGATGACCCTACGATGCCCAACAATCGCCCCAAAACTCAACGATGTCCATAGGATGTCATTGATGCCCGTAGGATGTTCGTAGGTTATCGTCAAAAACACACATCGTACGGGCATCTTACCCACTTACATTGCATTTGTGACTGAGGCATTAACAAGGTTCAACAGATCCACTATAGTCCTCAACCATGTCTGTGAAGTTTTGGTCTAGGCTAGTGAAAATGATCAACTGTTTTAGTATAATATATAGGACTAGCCAAAGCTTCTGTGAGGGCTGGTCACTTTCTCAAACATTGGGAAGCAGAGGCAGATTTAGATGGGGCCTGGGCCTCCTTAAATTTTGCAATAGTTACAATTTTATTATATATTAATTTTCATTTTTTTTTTATGATCCCTCTCCAAACCTTCCCCAAAGTTCCTTTGGCATTTCACCATTATCTCTGGGGCTCCCCTAAATGGATTTTCTGGATCTGCCACTGGGCAGGATTTAGCTCAGTTGGTTGATCGCTCGTCTGAGGTGCTTGCGTCGCAGGATCGTACCACCTGAGTGAATCCGTTCAACTGATTGGGGTTTTTCTTATTCCAACCAGTGCACTATGACTGGTCAAATGCTGTGGTATGTGCTTTCCTGTCTGTGGGAAAGTGTATATAAAATATCCCTTTCTGCATTAGAAAAAATGTAGCGGGTTTCTTCTGTTGATTACGAGTCAGAATTACCAAATGTTTGACATCCAATAGCCGATGATTAATTAATCAATATGCTCTAGTGGTGTTGTTAAACAAAACAAACTTCTTCTTCTTCTCAAACATTTACCATCATGGCTTCAGAAAAGTTTAGGTTTCATCTGTCTGTCCATTTGTCTGTCCGTCTGTCCCACATAAAGTTTTCCGGATGTTTTCTTTTTCACAGTGCTTACATTTAGTGTATAGCTTTACCATGTACTGTTACACACCCAAATTTGACTTTCGTGCATACAGGATCATCAAACCTCACATGTAGGAACAACTCGTGATGGTGGTGTATCGCATACTATTACTAGGTCACTGCACATAACAGTAAATCCTTGGCCAGACTATATCTTGCATACAGATGCATACAGGACCATCAAACTTCACATGTAGGAACAACTTGGGATGGAGGTGTATCGCAAACTATTAATATGTTCCTGTGATACAAATAATGGGCGTATCGTTTACGTCACCGGTACTCTTGTTGACAGAGTTATTGCTCTTGAATTTATGAGAGACTAAAAAAAATTGGGGCCCAGTAGGGGACATCTATTGCTTGTTTAATTTTCGTTTTGCTTTTCTTTTTCTTTCAGGTTACATTCCATAATATTGGTGATAGAATCTATTTTATTTGGTCTTTTTGTGATGGCCATTGGCTGTGACCAGGTATAGTATATAGTAATAATTTGAGGGAATGGGTTGGAGGAGGGTGGTGGTGGCGGCAGAGGGATAATGTCATTGTTAGAGCAGCCCTCAAAATTCAAATCAATTTGTGATGGAAATTTTGTGCAATTAATAACAGTAAATACCCAAAAAAAATTAAAATGTTGTTCCGATTACACGCATGTAAATCTTGGTGTATATTTGTATTAAAAAAAAAAAAATGTTCACATCAATGAATACTGAACTGCAGCTTCATTTATTTCTTTTGTCTGTGTTAATTTTGCACCCCATGATCGAGAGCACACATGCAGATTGCGATCACGGGAAATGAACATGCAGCATTAATACAAATTGCGGTCGAACACACACTGAATAAAATTATTAATATTTGTAGGTTAATCAGGCCTTGGAATAAGGTAGATTGGTGTTACCAAGAAATTGATCTTCTGATTTTGCCTAAATACAGTTTGTCATTCGCATTTTATGTTGTAGTTAAGACCTTGAATTCTCCTGGTATTAATATCTAGACTTCAACATGTGTTGTTAATGTTTTATGTTTAATTATTGAAAAAATATATATATTTTAAAATATAATAAAGTTTAAAAATTTATCCCCTCTCTTAAATGAGGAGATAAAGAAAAAAATTGGTCTAAAATTTTGTTCAGGTTATCATTTGGTCGTACTATATTTTTCACAACTCTTTACACTGTTTTATTTGAACTTTTGAATTTTTATATTGATACTGATTTTGACATAATTGATGCATTTACTTTAGTTTGACTCCCAACAGCCGATGTATTTTTCATGCTGGGTTGTCGTTAAACATTCATTCTTTCTTTCTTTCTTTCTATATTCTTTCTTTCTTTCATTCCCAATGGCCGATGTATTTTTCATGCTGGGTTGTCGTTAAACATTCATTCTTTCTTTCTTTCTATATTCTTTCTTTCTTACATTCCCAATGGCCGATGTATTTTTCATGCTGGGTTGTCGTTAAACATTCATTCTTTCTTTCTATATTCTTTCTTTCTTTCATTCCCAATGGCCGATGTATTTTTCATGCTGGGGTGTCGTTAAACATTCATTCTTTCTTTCTTTCTAAATTCTTTCTTTCTTTCATTCCCAGTGGCCGATGTATTTTTCATGCTGGGGTGTCGTTAAACATTCATTCTTTCTTTCTAAATTCTTTCTTTCTTTCATTCCCAATGGCCGATGTATTTTTCATGCTGGGTTATTGTTAAACATTCATTCTTTCTTTCTTTCTTTCTTTCTAAATTCTTTCTTTCTTTCATTCCCAATGGCCGATGTATTTTTCATGCTGGGTTGTTGTTAAACATTCATTCCATCTTTCTTTCTAAATTCTTTGTTTCTTTCATTCCCAATGGCCGATGTATTTTTCATGCTGGGATGTTGTTAAACATTTATTCATTCGATCTGTCGTATTTTGAGGTTTGTTAATTTACTTGTGGGTTTCTGCTTTTAGGTTTCTTCTATTTTGAACGATGAAACTGCTGTGGAACATGTTAAACGAGAAGGGCACCGGCGATATGCGAAGACGAAATTTGCTCTGTTTCAGGAAGTTTTTGGCAGGGGTAAGTTTTATCATGCTTCATACTGGCTGTGTAAATCCTAAAAAGCCATATAATTTGTAAACACTGTAGCTCAGTGGGAAAAACGCTCGCTTGATGCACAGTCGGTCTAGGATCGATCCCCATCGGTGGGCCTATTGGGCTATTTCTCGCTCTAGCCAGTACACCACGACTGGTATATCAAAGACTGTGGTATATGCTATCCTGTTTGTGGGATGGTGCATATAAAAGATCCCTTGCTACTAATGGAAAAACGTAGCGGGTTTCATCTCTATGACAGTGTCAAAATGACCATATGTTTGACATCCAATAGCCGATGATTAATAAATCATTGTGCTCTAGTGGTGTCGTTAAACTGGGCACGCTTGATTGATTGACAGTTCTAAATGTTCATCATTTGTGATATGACATCATTAATGAATTAAACAGTATTGGGAAGTCAGTGGGTAAATATATGAGTGTAGTATTGTATCTGTTGGAAACTTAGATATGAGTCATTTTCAGTCTTGAAACACAATATGGCGTCATATTTGCATCATGACATCATAGGTGTGTCACGCTATATTTTTTAACAAGATATTTTGATTCTTTGGTATCATATTTCTATCTACTGATAATACATTTATGGGGTCTAAAATCAACTGTTTAGGGCATAAAAATTTATGTTGGTGGCCATATTGGATTTGTGCTAATTACACCTTTCTTGGTGTCAGATTTGGGATATAATGTCATCTTAACAATATAAAATAAAAAAGCTTTCTGTTGCAATTTGTTTTAGGTTCAACTAAATTTTGGTTTAAATTTACTGGACTAATAAAACAGTAAGCCGGCATGGTATTTAAACAAACATTCCTTTCTTCTCCAGGTCATCCTCTTGCGTGGCTATGCCCGGTCCAGTTTCAGCCCGTTTCCATGGAGACACCGTTGCAGTACAGAGTGTGAAACAAGATCTCATTCCCAGTTTTTATTATTCCTCATAAACGCTCAAAATCATTTTGATCAAACACCACTGTGTCATATAGTTGACAGGGTTGAGTTCAGCCAACCGTATGTTGCTAACACTTGCTAGACTGGTTTTTATGCTGCACGTTAAATGAATGACCACCTTGAGAATCGGTCAAAATAGTTTGCAAACATTCAACGAAAAACAGCTGGCAGAACTTATACCATTGTGCCATAATAGTGAACAGGGATGAGTTCAGCCAAATGTTTATTACTAACGCTTGCTAGACTGGTTTTTATGCTACACATTAAATGAATGACCACCTTGAGAATCGGTCATAATAGTTTGCAAACATTTTAGCGAATAACGGCTGGCCGATCTTGTACCACGTATGTGTGTTGTGTACAGTGTGTATATATATATACTGTATAGAATCGATCCTAATCTTGTGATTTGTACATATAATATTCACAGAGCAGGATTGAAGTTGGCAAATTTAATAAAAACTAAATTTGTGGTCACAAGTTTCAAGTGGACGAACAAAATATAGCAAAATGAAAGTTCTTTAGAATCTTACTTATTGTCTTGCATTGATGATTGCAAAAATGAGTGATATAACAATTACGTTTCTGACGGTTACGTTACGTTTAATGTTCGGTTCCATTTCTCATCAATTGTAAGTGTTAGGTCAGTGAAACATGGTTTGTTGTTGCATCTATGGATAGGGGTGAGAAAGGTTGAGATCATGCGATTAGCAGAAAAAGTGTTTGGTACAAAATATTTTTTTGTAGGCTGAATGAAGTATTATTATGTGCCAGCATATCTTACAAATCAACTGTCGGGTGGTCGGTCTGGGATCGATTCCAGTCAGTGGGCGCCCATTGGGCTATTTCTCGCTTTGGCTAGTGTCAATTTCCACAAGCCCAGGCCACAAATTCACTAGTGGGAATGAGGGCTAGTGGATTTGTCAAACTCTGTAGGAAATAACGTTGCCAAATTCGACTTCAGTTTGAAATTGGTGATTTGGTTGATGGACACTTAAATCAGGACTTCTAGATTATGGTAGCCCCACTCCTGTGGCTAGTGATACTCAGTGTTGGGCTAGTAAATAACTACTATTGCCATGCCAGTCAGGGCTTCTACATTATGGTAGCCCCACTCCCATGGTTAGCGATATTCAGTGTTGGGCTACTAAATAACTACTATTGCCATGCCCGATGGCTAATGGAAAAAAAAAAGTCAAATGTTGCAGTTAAGTCTATTTTGTAAATATGAATATCTTGTCCCAACCCCCCAATGTTAGTGTTTTTAAGCTCTATCTCCCTCTTCAGGTGACATATCTGATTATAACTGTTATTTAGTAAAGTAGGGCTAGTGAATTTTTAATTGTGGCTAGTAAAGTTTTTAAATCCCTGATCCCATGGCTAGTGGATTTTATAAAAATTCTAGAAGCTGTGAAGGTTTACGAGTTTTCTACTGTGTATTGTGCCCGTGTAGTATATAGTATCCTCTTATACATGCAGTGTGTATGTTTACAGACTTCATATATATCCTTACATATATATCCTTACACATGGAGTAATATGTACGTATGTATCCCTATGTGTACAAATTAGTCTTGCACAGAAAATGTTATATACTGTATAAGAATACAAGGACACGTGTATAAAATATGTATATTTTGAACTAAATTATTTTTAGTGTTTGAAATACTATTAACTTCTTTTTTATCCTTATATAACCTGACAGTTTGATCAATGCAGGTTTGAGCAGGGGTTTTGTGGTGGGGGGAGGGGTGTTGGTTGGGTTTTCTTTTTAAAGACAGTTTGCTGCTATTGTAACTAATATATAAAAATATATAAGGGGCATAACTCTGTCAAAAATATAATTTATCAGTGTTGGACAGAGTTATAGATAGCCCTTGAACTTGGAGGCCCTGTTGGGGTGGTGTATTGTTTTAGCAGTACTTCCAGAATGCTTGTTTTGTTTTAAGAAAAATGACATGCATATTTTTATTACAATGTAACAGATAATGTATTTTATTACACACCAGTGTAAGATATTGCTCATGTCATAACAATCACTCAATATCTAAATGGTGTAATATTGGCGTGATGTAGATCGCCTGCTGACCCAATTCGTAGAAAAATAACACGTAGTAGGTCCCGTCATCTGCTCACCTCTGCATTGCGGCTTGTTTGCAGTTCATTTGTAACAAATAATTAATCTAGCTTGCCTGTCATACCATTTTTATAATACTCGTGAACAGTGTTGGTATATCAAAATTGTTGACTCGTTTCATAAAAATAGTTTGACAGGCAAGCTCGTTTAGTATTCTTATATATAAGGTAATAAGTGATCAGCTGTTTCCTTAATATTTTCTTACTTTTCTTTTACAGGCAATGTGAATTTTTGTGCTGTGGTATTGTTAAACAATCATTCATTGATTGAATGTTTAATTTCAAACATCATCTGTATGTAGAGTAGTAATCAGACACGTGCTATTGAACTGTTTTGAATCTCTTGTAGGTTGTTTTTCTCATCTTAGCTAACCTACATATATACTTTTCAAAAAAAGTAGGGGAACCTGAAATATTAATGTTAATATCAACTATTAGACCAAACATACGTTTTGACCATGGACATCCTAGTAAAGAACGTTCAGATCTGTTTATCAACACACCGAAACACATTCTATAGTTTGCACATGTATCATGCAGTTGCCCTGTACACGTGCGTGGGGTGTCATTTTTGATTTTGACAATTTCCAGGATGGTCAATTAATCACTGTGGAACATTATTTCTGTCAATCTTTTTCATGCTGTTGATCATGCAGTTGTTAATGTTTTGTTTTTAGTAATTTTCATTGTTTGAATTTGCGATTTACTGATAAAAAACCGTCAACTTTCAAATTTCACTTCTAACCCTAATCGTCCTTCAAGATCTTTGGTGGTGATAAAACCTACTGTAATACTGAACTACCGGTTGTAATGTTTGCCAAATTAATTCACTATTATCATATAAGCATTCCCCACAGCTAATATACCTTACAGTTTTGGCAATTGTAAATTCTTATTAAGAGTTCCCCTACTTTTTGTTTTTGAAGAGTATATAAATAAACGTACATGTATATCTTACTGTGCTTAATGTAACTTTGAGTCATGAAGCTATTATACACAAAACACACCAATTAAAATGCATGCTACATAACGATAACATGTTACTCGGTGAAAATATATTGTATTAATTTATTCACGATCACTTTGTGTGCCTCATTTTTTCTAAACAAACATGCTCCATTCACATACATTGTAACATCGAATTAGCACAGTCCTTGCAATTCTGAAAATTGCCTCAGCGAAAACAAATGCAAATTTTAAAGTAGTTTGCTTCAGCTGAAATATATGTTACCGTAGTATTTTTATTTTAAATGTCTGCACTAATATCTTGTCACACTAATTATACATACATCAGCCAAAAACTAATCTGACCGTAATCTGACCGTAATCGAATTTAAGGGTGGGACGTAGCTCGGTAGTAAAGCGCTCGCTTGATGCGCGGTCGGTATAAGATCGATTCCGGTCAGTAGGCTCATTAGGCTATTTGTCGTTCCAGCCAGTGCACCACCACTGGTATATCAAAGGCTGTGGGATGGTGCATATAAAAGATCCCTTGCTACTAATGGAAAAAATGTAGCTGGTTTCCTCTAAGACTATTTGTCATATTACCAAATGTTAGACATCCAATAGCTGATGATTGATAAATCAATGTGCTCTAGTGGTGTCATTAAACAAAAAAAACCCTTCATTTTTAAATCGAGTTTACTTCATACGCATTGCCTCATCTTTTATGCTTTAAATGCTTATATTAATATTTTGTCACAATAATATGCATGGACAGAAAATGGTGGTGCATACTGGATTTTACGTCAGCTTTTGCTTCAGCATCAGCCAAAAAAGAAGAAGAAAGAAATGCTTATGTTAAACAATTTTACCTCTTACTCGTTGCCTTGGATTTTAAAAGCGTTTATTGGCATCTTATCACAGTAATATGCATGGACACAAAATAACTGATGTATTTTGATTTTACTTCAGCTTAGCTGAATGCTGAAGAGAATTGTTTGGGCTGATTATTGTATAATGTATATATTGGTTTCAGCTATCGGATCATTGTTTAAGCTTGTTCCCATTTATTTGTTATTTATATTTCCAGGTTTTGTACCACTTGTCAAATTGTTATCAATTATGTTAACTAGAACTCTGCAGTTCAAAGTTGAAGGTCACAATTCCCACATTTCTGCCAGAAGTCCAGGCTAGTACTTTAATGAACCACATTTTGTTGTAACATCTTCATACAGGCTTAGTTCTTTCTTTTTTTTTACCACCAAACTACTTTCTAATTTTGGACAGTATATTTTTTGCTTTTAAAAAAAAAAATCTTTATTTATATTATGTAACATGGTGTTGGTTTTTTTTTTTTTTAAATTTAAAATGCCGACAGCAGCTACAGCTACTTGATCGATAATTGACTGGAAACTACTATATATTTATTTATTTATTTATTTATTATTATTATTTAAAAAAAAAAAAATATTGTCCCAGATCACAAACATAGCCATGTCAGAGATGGGAACCCAAAATCACTGCTGTACATATAATAAATACTACTATTCATTTAATATTGTAGAATTGTGTGGCAAACTTTGACACTTTTATATTGAATTGTGACATGGTACTGAACCAGTCTTCATGAGTACAGTATGCCATGTGCTAACTTGTCTGTGGGATGGTGCATATAAAAGATCCCTTGCTACTAATGGAAAAATGTAGCGGGTTTCCTCTCTAAGACTATATGTCAAAGTTACCAAATGTTTGACAACCAATAGCTGATGATTAATAAATCAATGTGCTCTAGTGGTGTCATTAAAACAAAACAAACTTTAACTTCATGAGTAAAGAAATATAAATATTCATATCTACCAAATGTATGTATTTTGTATATACGTGTGTACAGAGCTTGAACTTAACAATGGCATAGACGTTTTCATTTCAACTTATTTTCATGCTTATATCCAATTATGGTTAAAGTACGCCCTCATGGGCACACACCTCAGCTATCTGGTCAGGGATTTTTTTTTATGGATTGTGGGTGTTTTTTTTGCTGTTGAATTAAAATTTATTGACCTCGGTTTGTGTTCATTTGTTGCAGAAGTTACTGGCTAAAAACTGCTGTGGGCAGGCTCCAAATAGTTATAGGTGAGAATTTTGTCCATGGCAAAGATATTTTCAAAACTGCTTATTCTTAAGTTCGAGCCATGTATACATATATGTATAGTGTGGGAGCAGGATGTAGTTCAAGCGGTAGTGTGTCTGCCTGTGAGGCGGTCGGTCATCGGATCGATCCTTCTCAGTAGACCCATTTGCAGTTTGGGCTATTTTCCGTTCCAACCAGTGGTCCACAGCTGGTTCATCGAAAGCCATGGTATGTGCTGTCCTGTCTGTGGGAAAGTGCATATAAAAGACCCTTTTCTGCTTATCGGAAAGAGTAGATTATGTGGTAGCAGCGGGTTTCCTCTAAAGAAATATGTCCGAATGACCATATGTTTGACGTCTAATAGCTGATGATAAGATAAAAATCAATGTGCTCTAGTGGCGTCGTTAAATAAAACAAAACTTTACATATATAGTGTATAGCACACGAAACAAGTGTATACAATGAAGTAGAAACACATTTTTTTAAACAGTCTGTAATGGCATGTATCCCATCTAAAGTTGTGTTAGACATAACACAATTGTATTGTATCTGATTTTACCTACCCCCACCCCTCAAAATTATTTTTAAAAATGTCAGTAAGTTTGTTTTTACTTTTAATTCATAATAACTTTGTTTATACATGTAGTTGGGAAATGTCAATTACCGTTCATATCCGTGTATATTACCGGTCTTTCATTCCGAATGTTATATGTACATACATGCACGTGTAATATGTTAGTCATTTTATACACAAATGTAAAGTGTATTTAATTGTATTTTTTGTAATTATCATACACGTGAGAAAAGAAGACTAAAATGGCATACGATTTAACAGTTTCTTCCACGCATGTTACAATATATTATTATTATTTATTATATTGTATATTTTACTTGTTTCTTTTACGGTTATTCTTAAATGTGCCCTGTCAAGAATATTTGTAAAATTAAAACATTGAATAAAACAAAACAAGGGCTGGACCTAATCTGTAATGAAATAAGTAGAAATTGTGCGCGAAAAAGAAGAAACGGGGCTTTGAGTAATAAAGGATTTTACACATCCGTTGATGAGTACACCGTGCATTATGTTTGATAACACATGGGTTGTTAACACACGTACGTGTATTAAACAATTTCAAGACATACGACTGGCTGCTCCTAGGTGATGACCAGGTCACCAGTGCCATGCAGCCAATGAAAAACAACACGGTGGAAATAGATTACAATGTGACGTATTGTTAGCCTGACACTCGTGTGTCTGTGACGCGTAAGTCGGCTAAAAGTGGAACGGCTGTAAATAACTTTTAGTCGAAAAACATGTTAAAATTTGCTTAAAACCTGCTTTTTGAGGATATGTAGGAAATAGAATAATACATTCGTGTCCGTTAGATACCATTTATCTCACAACTCGTTTAAACACGTATCAAACTCGCTTTCGCTCGATAGATACATTTTAAAACAACTCGTCGTGAGATAAATTGTATCTAACGGCCACTCGTGTATTATTCTCTATATCTCCATTTATATTAAAGATATTTCTAAATTAATAAAGCCGTTTTGGAGGGTTGTGGGTGTGAGATTTGTTAATGGTTAGTGAGAGACAAATCAGTGCAACTGTTTTATACCCATCCATTGTACCATTAAAAGTCTGGTACTTCCCAGCACCACCAAGACCGATTCCTGTTCATATTAATTGTTTGGTTGGTTGGGCAGGCCCGCAAGGATGATATAAGAAATGTTGGGGTGGGGAGGGCATATGCTATAGTGTGTGTGTGTGTGGGGGGGGGGGGGGGGGGAGGTACACACACACTGTTTGGGGTGTGTATACATACACATGCACAGACGGACAGACAAACAGACACATATGTACACAGTAGTTAGGTGATAAATGTTTTGTACCATAAACGTGAGTGGGGTGGGAGAAACACGCTCTCCAGTTTCCTACAGGCTGGGCTTTTTGGTGAAGTGGGGTTGGGGGGAGGAGTGGGGGAAATGAACTGATCTGATCAATCAGTTTACGTGTAATGTTTTGTGGGTAATGTTTTGCGTTGTTACTGTCAATCCTGTACATCACATGAAGTGATAGTTGATGTCTTGTAATGTACGTGTCTTAAAAAGAGTATATATTTTATCTCCCGTTTGTTATTGTTGTCATTACTGTATCGTATTAAATGTCTCTTTTGCTCTTCTTTGTCATCGTTTTGATTTTATATATTTATCACGAGCGCATGCACACACAGATACAACACGAACACACACATACACAGACACACACACGCACACAGTTGTACATGCAGATCAACACGTGCACCCATTTATAGGCCTAAAAATGTATAAAGCCAAACGCATACATACAGAACAACGTGTGCACACATTTATAAAGATGCATGTATATAGTGACAAGTCACACGCATACATGCAAATGTGGGGCGAAACGTAGCCCATTGGTACCGCGTCCGCTTGATGTGCGGTCAGTTTGGGATCGATTCCCGTCGGTGAGCCCATTGGGCTATTTCTCTTTCCAGCTGGTATATCAAAGGCCGTGGTATGTACTATCCTGTCTGGGATGGTGCATATATAAGATCCCTTGCTACTAATGAATGAAAAAATTAAGCGGGTTTCCTCTCTAACACTATTTGTCAAATGGTTGATTACCAATAGCCGATGATTATTAAATCGGTCTCGAGGTGTTACACACCCTCCCCTCCAAACAAAAACATGCAGATGCACACCCGTAGGAATGGAAGGAAGGTTTTTATTTAACGAGAAATCGAATGCGTGCATACAAACATTGTTAAAAAAGTTCGTTTTGTTTAACGACACCACTAGAGCACATTGATTTATTAATCATAGGCTCTTGGATGTCAAACATTTGGTGATTTTGACATGTAAACTTAGAGAGGAAACCCGCTACATTTTTCAATTAGAAACAAGGGATCTTTTATATGCACCATCCAACAGACAGGACAGCACATACCATGGCCTTTCATATACCAGTCGTGGTGCTCTGGCTGGAACGAGAAATAGCCCAATGGGCCCACCGACGGGGATCGATTCCAGACAGACCACGCATCAAGCGAGCGTTTACCATTGGGCTAAGCCCCCCCCCCCCCCCCCCCCCCCCCCCCCACCCCCCCCCCCCCCCCCCCCCCCCCCCCCCCCCCCCCCCCCCCCCCCCCCCTCACCCCCCCCCCCCCCCCCCCCCCCTTTACATACAGACAGACAGACGAGACTTGTAAATAAGAGCAACCATAACGGTCACTATAAAATCTGCCTTCTTCCTTATTTGACCTGTATATTATAATAGCCACCTGCATTTCGCTGGCGGCGGCGTATTTTGTTTTACCATAATGAATGATTACAACCACTGACTTACGTTATTGTGTTTTGCATCATAACCCCCCGCTAAAAAAACCTCACCCCCCCCCCCCCCCACCCCCCCACCCCCCCAAAAAAAAAATTACTGTTGGCTATTTACAAGATTGTGCTGTTATTTAGCAATTTCTCAACTGCTGTATCTGGTCTGTGTGATGGTGCATATAAAAGATCCCTTGACAAATGTGTGCAAACACCATACCACCCTCCGCCTGTTACCGGCCCCGGTGCAGGCGCTCCAACCCAACCCATCCCTTTCCTGTCCTGCGTGCGCTACAACAGCTTGTTCTGAATGTGCACGTTAGGCCCTTTGACCTGACCTGACCTGCTCTTGCATAGGTGGAGTTTAGAGGTACCAACATCTCCCCCCACACACACACACACACTCAATGCGAATTAAAAATTTATAGATTTTCGGGGGGGGGGGGGATAGAACTCTACCCACCCACCCCAAGAACTGCGCTTGTCGTCTAGATCGCCCCCCCCCCCCTTTCACGCATAATTTCCTCTTGAATGAATGGTATACAGGTCCATCTTTAGCCTACATAGATATAAAATATATAAAGGAAGGGAGGAAATGGTTTATTTAACGACACACTTAACACATTTTATTTTACGGACATATGGTTAAGGACCACACAGATATTGAGGGAGGAAACCCGCTGTCACCACTTCATGGGTTACTCTTTTTTGATTAGCAGCAAGGGATATTTAATATGCACTATCCCATAGACAGGATAGCACATACCACGACTTTTGATGTACCAGTCGTGGTGCACTGGCTGGAGCGAGAAATAGCCCAATGGGCCCACTGACGGGGATCGATCCCAAACCGACCGCGCATCAAGCGAGCGCTTTGCCACTGGGCTACGTCTCGCCCATAAAATATATAACTTCTCTCTCATACACTGCTGACAATCAGTTATCAATTCCACTGCTATATAAAAAAGACCGTGGTATGTGCTGTCCTGTCTGTGGATGCATATAAAATATCCGTTATAGCGGATTTCTTCTTTGAGATTATATGTCAAAATTACCAAATGTTCGATATCCAATAGCCAATGATTAAAAAAATCAATGTGCTCTAGTGGTGTTGTTAAACAAAAACTAAAATTTTCATCCCCCTTTTCTCTCCCCCTAAAGGCGAGACGTAGCCCAGTAGTTAAGCCTCGCTTGGTGTGCGGTCGGTCTTGGATCAATCCCCGTCGGTGTGTCCATTTGGCTATTTCTCATTCCAGCCAGTGCACGCCGACTGACATATCAAAGGCCGTGGTATGTGTTATCCTGTCTGTGTGATGGTGCATAAAAACATTCCTTGATAAAAATGGAAAAATGTAGCTTGTTACCTCTCTTATATGTCAAAATTACCAAATGGTTCACATCCAATAGCTGGTGAATTAATAAATCAATGTGCTCTAGTGGTGTTGTTAAACAAAACAAACTTTAATATTTCCATTCCCCTTCACCCAACAATACTGCGTTTTACGTGACGGGTTATCTATTAACAAATATCACACTGATTTTCTCGTGTCGGTCTAAATTGCGTTAACTCTGGTAGGCTATACATTGCGTCTTCGTAACCGATTCTTGCCACGACCTTCCGAACATGTTGTCTTGTGTTTCGCATACCGAGCTGCTGTAGTTGGCGCTATTTCCACTGCGCAATTCCTGCGAATAAATTGCTTTGGGAAGGCCACGTGTGGCAGCTAAACTATGGTGGATGATTTGTGCCATGTGGTGTTTTCGTTATATATATATCGTTACTGTACCAGGTTGTACTATACCAAATGAAATCCCATAGGCGATCATGTTAACGTTTGTGTTTAAAAAATACTATATGCAATATATCAACCAAACTATGATCCATAAATATCAGTACTACAACCCCTACCTCAAAGTATTAACTGAAGAAAATGGTACCTTTCACGGCTCATTTTCGGTATAACCAGATGTTTTTACAACACCCCTAGTTTCGCACAAAATTTGAGTACTTTTTTCACAGGTACCCCATACATGTTCCAAGCACACCGCTACTTGACACAGTGGTACTAGGTGAAATAAAATTGCATACATTTTGAGCCCAGATGAAAGTAATTTTTTTACAACCAATACACTCACATTTATAACCAATAACAGGATTTGTGGTGTTTGGGGCACCTCCAATTTTGACCCAGCCGGAAATTATTTGGTTTAGTGCTACCACCAAAACAACTCGGAGAGTTCCGTAGAAGCAAAAGCAGAGCTCTGCAATTGATTGGTATTGTGACCGTTTCGCTGGTGTACATTCTAGAAGTTTTGATACGCCGTTTATATTAGTTTTATGGGAAAATGTTAACATTGACATTGAAATTTGATTCGTTTGAACATAACCTAGAATAAAGTTAAAGTTTGTTTTGTTTAACGACACCACTAGAGCATATTGATATATTGATCATCGGCTATTCGATGTCAAACATTTTGGTAATTTGGTAATCTTAGAGAGGAAACCCGCTACATTTTTTTTCATTAGTAGCGAGGGATCTTTTATATGCAGCATCCCATAGATATGATATCACATACCACGGCCTTTGGTATACCAGTCGTGGTGCACTGGCTGGAACCAGAAATAGCCGAATGTGCCCACCGACGGGGGTCGATCCTAGACCCACCGCCACATCAGACGAACGCTTTACCACTAGGCTATATTCCGCCCCATAACATAGAATAGGGCCACAACGTGAACATACAACAAAACACGACGTGACACAAATGGGCCACCGTACTAGCAGACGACAGAATCGGGCGTGACGTTCTCGACGTTTCCTTGTCTGTCTGCCAACGTGTAGGCCATCACACCGGGGAATCAGAAACTCGTTTCAGGTTTTTTTTTACCTGGAACGTTTGTTGATCTGCAACAAAAATTGCAACATGGTGTCAGATTAATATATTTGAAACAGGTTCCACACGCGCACTGACGCGCAATATATAGAGAGAGAGATAGAAAGAAAGAGGAGAGAGAGAGAGAGAGAGAGAGAGAGAGAGAGAGTGAGAGGGAGGGACCGTTTTCTATCCTTCTGATCGCCTGACCTCTTTTAATCTGCAGTGTGAGGAATATTGCTTTTACATCCCCTTATATTACAGCAACATTATCAGATCCAGCAAATGATATACAATCTTTTCATGTTTCTTTGCTGTTGCCTCATTGTCCATTGCAGGTTTTGTTTCCAATGACTATTGCTTTTATTAAAACCAGAAGTTAGACCTCTAAAACCACTCAACCTAATTCCGTGTGGCTTTTCAACAAAAGAAGCCCTCTCTAAATGCGAAATATGAGCTTTTAACAGCTCATTTACCAAATAGTTTTCCGTAGCTGCCTTGGATCAAATGCTCAAACAACCTGTGTACTAAGACGAACCTTGACACGTATTGGAGGATGAAAGTGAAGATGCTGAATCTAGTGGGTTTACGTCATTAGGTCATTGATCACTGGGTGGTGTATTTTAAAAATGAAGTAGTTTGTGGACAGCAACCCTTTTGACGTTATTTGTATTCTCTGTGGGCGAGACCTAGCCCATTGGTAAAAGGTTCGACTAATGCGCGGTCGGTTTGGGATCGATCCCCGTCGGTGGGCCAATAGTGCTATTTCTCAGTCCAGCCAATGCATATAAAAAATTCCTTGCTACTAATGGAAAAATGTAGCGGGTTTCCTCTCTAAGACTATATGTCAAAATTACCATATGTTTGACATCCAATAACCGATGATTAATAAATCAATGTACTCTAGTGATGTCGTTAAACAAAACAAACTTTAATTTTATTTGTATCCACTGAATATATCGCCTAGTCAAGGCGACACCGGACGATACAAGGACCTCGTACGTGAATGGCCGACTGCATAGCAACCGATGAAATAGTAACGCGTGTCTTGTAACACTCGGCGATTGTCGTAGAAGACACTCGTATTGTGTGGCGTCGCCTTAATTTGCTTTGGTGACGACCGATCATTTGCAGGTTCTAATAAACCAAATCAATTCCTATTACCGATAAAGTTAACGTTTACTAACAAAATTGATATCTTCTTCGTCTTCTTCTTTTTTTTTTTCTCGTTCGGTTTCATATGCTCACTCATCTTCATAAATCAAGGCTAATATTCGTTCCTCGTATTCAGCCTTGATACATGTCGTCAAGAAATCGTGCCACAAAATGCTTCAATTTCATTGGATGCGATGAGATCTGATTGCAACGAATCGCAACGCTCCTTATAGATTCCCTTGTTATTGTAAACAAAGATGGCAGCGTCAGCGTCCGTGGGAACGTGTCGTGTTTGTCACGATATGTTAAAAAAAAGGTTTCGGCGGTTAATGTTTGATATTGCTTTCAAGATTGTCACATGTTACCGATGCTGTGATTGGTCAGCGATGTCATCGTGTAAGGGACATAATCGGTGTTACAAATTTTCTTCCAATAGAGGGCGCTAGTAGTGGATATCAGTAATCTTGACTACATGTATCACGGCTGAATACGAGGAGCGAATATTAGCCTTGATTTATGAAGATGATGCTCACTAAACCGTGAGATGTGCTGCATCATTGAACTACAACTGGCTGTCCCATAGCTTTTCTTTGATGCTCTTTTCTTCTGGCCAGATGCTTTGCCTTATGTTTTGGAGGAGAGGCGTATCAGTCCACCCAGGCAGTACACCAATAAAACTGTGGCACCTCACATCTAATCTACCTGCAAGAAAATGGTGTGTGTGTGTGTGTGTGTGTGTGTGTGTGTGTGTGTGTGTGTGTGTGTGTGACATGCCATTTAAGAGATTTAATTAATGGGTTTTTTATTTTTTTATCACCAACCGTAATTTGTGCTGACATTTTGCAATTCCATTTTGGGGGGTACCCTGTATTAGTTTCAACCTCTGGTGAATACTGCTTGACAACTTTATAACAAATATAAGTGTATTTATTTTTTGCCAATGAATAATAGTATTTGCACAAATAATCAATGTCACGCATTACTTTCAATCACAGCTACAACTGTTTTCACTCCGTAAATATTCGACGGTGCACCTCGAACTTTGACACGGAATTCTCTTCTTTGGTACCATGCCACCTGCAGGTGTAGCCGAAGCTTCCTAGTTTTCCTAACCATGATACAACGAGAAATGTTGGTATCTGACAAATCTCGGTTGATACACAGACAGAACCACATGCTAGTTGTTTTGCCATGTTATTTATTGCACTAGGTTACAGTGCGCAATAATATTATACCAGCGGTCGAGTGGTGTAAGTAGTGTGCACTATAAACGCCCCCCCCCCCCCCCCCCCCCCACCTCCGCTGTCTCGTATGCTTATTATAGTCAAAGACATTAAAAAGATTTGTCATATGCGATACAATTCCGATATATTCCCAGTTGTTTTGGGAGCCATATTGAATTATTCAAAACACTCGAGGGTACCAAATTTGCGCCGCTTGAATGATTTGTTTCAAGGGTTGATGTGTTGCAGTATATATCTGTGATTTTGATTATAACATAGCATATAGCAGTTATAAGCATACACACATTTTATTTACGGTTATATGGCGTCAGACAGATTGAGAGAGGAAACCCGCTGTCGCCACTTCATGGGCTACTCTTTTCGATTAGCAGCAAGAGATCTTTTATATGCACTATCCCACAGACAGGGTAGTACATACCACGGCCTTTGATATATCAGTCGTGGTGCACTGGCTGGAACGAGAAATAACCTAATGGGCCCACCGACAGGGATCGATCCCAGACCGATATCGCATCAATCTCTATGGCGTTCACCTGATGCACGGTCGTTCAAGGATCGATACTGGTCGTTTCGTCCAGTGCACCACGACTTGTGTAACAAAGGCCGTGGTATGTACTATCCTGTCTGTGTGATGGTGCATATAAAAAATCCTTTGCTACTAATGGAAAAATGTAGCGGCTTTCCTCTCTAAGACTATATGTCGAACTTAACAAATATTTGACATCAAATAGCCGATGATTAATAAATCAATGTGCTCCAGTGGTGTTGTTAAACAAAGCAAACTTTAACTTTTTTCTCATTAAATTAACATTCCTTCCTTTCTTTCTGCCTCTTTCTGTCTATCTGCAGTCTTTCAATTACTTGGCGTAGGCCAGTGGTAGCACACTCACCTGATGCGCGGTCAGTCTAAGATCGATCCCCGTCGGCTGCCCATTAGGCTATGTCTCGTTCCAGCCAGGTCAGCACGACTGGTATATCAAATACCATGGTATGTGTAATTATCTCTGTGTGATGGTGCATATAACAAAATCAATTGCTACTAATAGAACAATGTAGCGGGTTGCCTCTCTAAGACTGTATATAAAAATTACCAAATGTTTGACATCCAATAGCGATGACTAATAAATCAATGTGCTTTAGTGGTGTCGTTAAAACAAAACAAACTTTCAATTACTTGGAGTTAATTTGACATCATATACCGAAGACATATACCACAGTTCTCGACCATGTAAAAAGACGTAGCTCGAGTCCAGGGCCGTACCCTCCGGGGGAGGGGGGTAGGGGGGAGGTCAGTTCCCCATGAGAATCTCACCTTTTTTTTTTTACTACATAAAATTGCATACACATCTCAGGGTTTAATTTTTATAATGTTTCATTTGTTTATAAAAGGTAGTGTCCCCCCCCCCCCCCCCTAAGATTTTAATCAGGATACGGCCCTGGAGTCGCATTGTGTACAAGAAAAAGAATCTTCATTTGACCTTTGACACACTTAAATCATACAGAAAGTGAAAGAAGAACAGAAGAACAATTAAATTGAACAGTAACTTTATTCAACCATCGATGTAGATGAAATCAACGGACACACCATGACAACAATAGCTTTGATATCTCGTCTGTATTCATACACACGATACCAAGAAATAGTTCCTGAACAAAATTTCCCGGAAACCCTCTAATGTGTTCAAAACTTTGTCCTTGACCTTAGATGGAAACTAGTCAAACTTTTTTTTTCTTAGGAATTCAATCGAGAAATGTTCTCATTTAAATAATTGTATGTTTTTCTTGATTGAATTCCATGTTGTTAAGCACAAGCCTTCGAAATTCTAATTATTTTTAACTCGTATCCCAGAATACCTTAACCCTCCATTATTCAAAATAGTTTCGGTTTTTTTTTGGTTTTTTTAATTTATATTTTACTCAGCTCCTAGAAAATTTAAGACACCCTCCCCGCAACTCCTCCAAACCTTTTTACACCAGAATAAATTCCTATATCTCTCATTTATTGTACGGATATGTTTGCCTTTATAACATAATATGCAATGGCAATGGCATCGCAAATATGTTAGATAAGCTCAACTCCAACCCATTCACTATTTCATACAATTAAAGGTCCCGAGTCTGTTGTCCCACTCATTAGAACGCGTGTTTTTTTTTGTGGTTTTTTTTGTGGGTTTTTTTTGTGAGTTTTTTTTTTCTTTTTCTGCATTCTGTTTTGTTTTTCAAGGTCGCTTCTATAGACCTACTAGCATATCAGTGAGTCTAAAAAAAGAAAAGAAAAAAGAGAGAAAAACAAAGCGAGAGAGTCTGGAACACATTCGGGGGTTTCCCAATAATACAACTTTATTTCTTCATGACGTCATTTTATTTTAAATAGCAACAAAATTCTACAAATTCCACACCGTACATCCATCAAAGTATACGGGAGTACAAATACATATGTGGACGAAAAATAGATAGAACAGATTTTTTTTTTTAAATGCTAATAAAATAATCCACATCTTCATGCACCCTTGACAACAATATTCAGTTTTCGTTTAATAATCACCAGTTAGGTTTTGGAGGTTTCTGTTTTTAAAAAAAAACTGTACTTAACTGGCATGCAGGTGCGCGCGCAACAAGTAAAACAGGTATAATTTTTCACCAAATTTTCGAATCGATACATCATAATATTTCGACGGTTCTTTGAAAACGAAATAAACAACTTGTCATAAACACAGTTATAGAATACATGTGGTATGGGTTATCAATAAATATAAACTCAAAAGACAAAAGGTTTCTGATGCGGTCAGAACATTCCTGTGTTAATACATAATTCACTTTCTTCCCCTGTATATTATGTTGAAATACCTAAGACAAGGAAATTAAATTAAAATGAGAACTGTTTTTGGTGAATTTGTCACAAAGCATTTACAATCCATATAGTACGACAACCATTTATTAAAAAAAAAAAAAAAATTAAAATACATCCACAACGAATCTTAAACCATGCCTTATGGTAAATATTATATCTAACGCTAAAGCTAAATATATGCTAACCAATGCCTAACCCTACCTTTACTTTAACCGTGTCAGTAACCAAGACCAAATCGTAATTCTAATCTCAACTCTAAAATCAATTCCGATTTGTTACCTACCTTTTTGTGACGGTAGGGAAATTCAAGACAGGTTTTAACTCAAAAATAAAAATAAACTATTCCCTTTGCTGGTACCATGCATGCATATGAAGATTTGTTTTCTCTCTTTCTCTTTCTCTTACATATAACACGAAACACTTTCCCCGATGCACGTCAAGTTGAATCTAACACGTTCCTTTAATCTCCAGGAGTCAATTCTTCCAAAAAACAAACAATAATAATTATATATCTTCCAAGACCCGAAGAAATATTCAGCAATAATGACAAAACATAGCTATAGGAACAAAGAAGCATTTTGGAAGCTCTACAAATCACTCGATGAATATCGGCAAAATGTTGGATTTACATGAAACGATGAAATAAATATATATATATATAAACACGTGATTGAACACCTTAATATAACATTGACTCTGACGTGGGTTTTTCGAGTAAATAAAACACCAGTCCCATATTTTAATGATGTTCGAATATCGGTCTCACCAATGTCTTCTTCAGTTTTAAAACTGTATAGCATTGCTGATGCTGAATTTTGAACTAAAACCCAGCCATAAATGTTTTGTGAACATTAACTGTTTTGTCGATTTAAGCAAAATACGTTTAAGATACTTTTAAATTTTCATCTGCCAAATATATATTTTTTTTTTGCAGGCATATAAATAACAGGCTCATAAATGTTTTATTATTATTAATATTATATTATTTTACATATATGTTACTTAAAACTCGAATTATTTTGCACACCGTATCCGGATGTGACGTGCTGTAAAGTCACGGCGTTCGCTCACCATGGAAACTAATTAAACAACCAACCACACTATAAAGTATATTGCAGACATATACATGTCATCTTTTTGAGCACATGACAGAATGCCAAGAAGCTAGCTATTAAAAAAAAAAATTAAAAAAAGATTCAGAATGCGTTGCTGAAAATATATTACAATTTAAAAAGTGGAAATCAAGAACGAAACGAAAAATAAAGCGCAGAACCACATCTAACTCTGTACATACAATATTTGCATATATTTGTTCTTGTAGTCCGCAGAACACTGCATTAATCGATGGCTGCCAACCAGAACTGGACGTGTTTATTAGTTAAATATTTCAGAAAAATCCGGAAACTGCAATTTTATTTATTTATTAAAATTGTATAGCTATGCATCACTCCTGACATATATATATATATATATATATATATATATATATATATATATATATATATATATATATATATATATATATATTCCCCCACAAAAAACATCAAACTTTGTTAAGTACGTGTTTTAAAATCCGCAGTAGTAGACCATCTTCATTTTCTCTTAAACGTGGACACATATTAACCAGATCTGGTTGCCAGCATTCGATTTCATGAGTTCATGAGTCGAGAATCAACAAGTGCCCAACACAGTCGTTTTAAAGTCCATCCTATTAATACTGTCCCTTGATGTCTCTCTTCCCGTATCCCATACCGGCCTGGCTGGCCCCCTGGTTAGATCCATACTGGAGGTTGATGGTTGCTTTGGAAGCCGCGGACATGTCTTCGACGGCGATGTCCCCAATATGCCTCTGTGCCCCCATGGACATCCCTGCCTGGCTGGCGCCTTTGTTGCTACCTGCCTGCAGTCCGATGACGGACTGTCCGGCCCGAGACGCCTCTCCGGTCTTGATGTCAGCAACGTGGCGGACGGATCCCATGGACATCCCGGCCTGGCTCGCACCCTTGTTGCTTCCGGCCTGCAACCCGATGACGGACTGACCTTCCCTGGACATGTCATCACTTTTGATGTCAGCGATATGACGGACCCCGCCCATGGACATTCCCAGCCTGACTCGCGCCTTTGTTGCTACCGGCTTGGAGACCGATTACGGACTGCCCTTCTCTTGACATGTCATCACTTCTGATGTCAGCGATATGACGGACCCCGCCCATGGACATCCCAGCCTGACTCGCGCCCTTGTTGCTGCCGGCCTGGAGACCGATAACCGACTGTCCTTCCTTGCTCATGTCATCACTTCTGATGTCGGCAATATGACGGACGGCTCCCATAGACATCCCTGCCTGGCTTGCACCTTTGTTGCTTCCGGCTTGGAGACCGATGATTCCTTGGCCTTCTTTGCTCATTTCCTCCATCTTGATATCGGATATGTGCCTGGAGGCTCCCATTTTCATGCCGGCCTGGGAGGCGCATTTGTTGGTTCCCGCCTGCAGGCCGATGATGCCGGCCCCAGCCTTCATCTGTTCCTCTGTGAAATGGTACTCTATCTTCTCGGACGGCTTGGGGCCGCAGGTTGGGCCGCTAAAGCCGTGGCGCTGGGCCTGAACAAACGGAAAAGAGAAAGAAGTTAAAGTCGCAGATCTTAGTTTCAATCCGTGAAAATGGAAAATGTTCTATTTAACGACGCACTCAACACATTTTATTTACGGTTATATGGCGTCAGACATATGGTTACGGACCACACAGATATTGAGAGAGGAAACCCGTTGTCGCCACTCCATGGGTTACTCTTTTTTCGATTAGCAGCAAAGGATCTTTTATATGCACCATCAAACAGAAAGGATAGTACGTACTACGGCCTTTGTTACACCAGTTGTGGAGCACCGGCTGGAACGAGAAATAGCCCAATGGGTCCACCAACGGGGATCGATCCTAGACCGACCGCTTTACCACTGAGCTACGTCCCCCCCCCCCCCCCCCACACACACAGTGAAAATGGACACAAGTTTAGATAATCGATAAACCTGGAACACACATTTGAATAGGGTTATAGCAGTGAGAAGCTAAAGTGTGTGACGTTTAAACAGGAAAATACCGTCCACAAATAACTAGAGCTTGTCTCGATAGCCGTTACTTCTCAGACGAACGTGCGTTTTTAAAATTATGCAAAAACTTGGATGACCAGATCCACTTCAGGTGTACGAAGATTAATATTCTAAATAATAAAATGTAAGTGCTTCTTATTTCCGTTATGAAAAACGGCTTTAATAGTGAATCATACGTAGTAGTGTTTAAAAACTAGGATCTGTCACTTTAAAGCCGGTGACCCCAGTTTTAATCCGCGAAAATGGACACGTGTTTTGATTAAAGGGACTGTCCTGAGTTTCCGACTAATAAAATATTTTAACGTCTAAAAATACGCATTAAATATATTTTCTTGTTTAGAATATCAGTGTCTGTATATTCAGTGTATATATATTTCTGGTCGTCTTAATATTACTAAAAATATTTCATATGTAATTACAATCGTTACACTGTCTGTGTTAGTCGATAACCTCTTTACAACTGCAGCAAACTCAGGACTGTCCCTTTAAGTGTATAAAGTAGTTATGCATTTAAAGGGACATTCCCGAGTTTACTGCATTATAAGATGTTTCCGACTA
>NC_054710.1:27324391-27344391 GCF_016097555.1 Gigantopelta aegis
GCACATGGAAGTTTAGGTGGGGTCTGGTGACCTTGCACTGACATCCCCCCACCTCCACCCCCCAAAAAAATAAACCCCCAACAAATACAAAAAAACACAAAAACAATCGCCGTATAGATAGCCGGCACTTATTAGTCAAGGCTATATACACGGCCTCCGAAGTTTGACTGTGTGTGTGTGTGTGTGAGAGAGAGAGAGAGAGAGAGAGAGAGAGAGAGAGAGAGAGAGAGAGAGAGAGAGAGAGAGAGAGAGAGAGAGAGAGAGAGAGAGAGCGAGAGAGAGAGAGAGAGAGAGAGAGAGAGAGGGGGGGGGGGGTGAGGTGAGTGCTGCATTAATATGGTGATGACGAAGGTTTGGTGCTACGCAAATGGTCGCAGGGCAGGTACCCGGACCTGTATGAGAAGTCGATCGAGGAGGAGAAGATTAGGTTAACCACCTTGCTGACAAAGTACCTTGGCCCCGTTCCACGAATCGAGTTTAGCCCTAAGATCACCTTAAGTGCATAACAATCGTATACACTTAAGGTAATCGTAGCACTAAGATCGCTTTGTGGACGTGTTTGCCAAGGATGGTTTTGACTTCAGTGAGCTCACCACAGTGAAACATGAAGTAGACACAGAGGTGGCTAGGCCTGTCAAAGATTGACTACATTGAATATGCCTGGCTGGTCAGGAGGGATCACGAAGCCAATTTACCAACAAACAACAAAAAAAACGAGAAAAAAACTGGACACAATGAGTGATCCAACTATCCACGTTCAGGTAGGCGTCAGTTCCTTCACTGGTCCGTAATCTGGACGGAGGAATACGATATGCATAGAGTTGAACTCTGCCATTACAAGTATTTACCTACTACTGTTGCTTGATGAGTATCTGGACACATTGACTGACAATGAGTGGTTTTCAAAACTAATTTGGCACACTACCACAGGGCTCGAAATAGCGGCCGACGGAAAGCCAGAAACAGTTAATTTTTAGACATTGCAGGTGAAGTTAAAATGCACCTCATAAAACTACTTTAAAAATTGTAGATCACTTTTCAGGAGACAGATCTATGTACGATCATCTCATCTTGTATTTAGCGAGGCTGAACTCATGATTCTGTTATATTTTAATTTTATAATGCTCTAAAATGCATCTCACAGGTCGTACTTTTCCACACATTGTCCCAAACCTTCCACTCACCCCCATGCTGTCTTTATTTCCAGCATGGCATATTGTTTTTCATAGATAGCCATATTTCGTTTGACCTGCGTTTTAAAAAACGATAACAGCAGGTCATATTTTACTAACTATTTCCAGTCTGTATTAGATTACAAAATATGGGTTATTCGAGTCAGTTTGTGCGGGTTTTGTTTGTGTAATATCCCAGCACCATATGATCGAACCATTAACTTAGTTTTACGTGGGCTGACCTTGTCGAGACCAATACCAGGTAGCCATTACAATAACAAAATATAGGATATTCGAGTTTGCTTGTGCGGGTTTTGTTTGTATAATATCCCAGCACCATATGATCGAACCATGAACTTAGATTTACGTGGGCTGACCTTGTCGAGACCAATACCAGGTAGCCATTACAATAACAAAATATAGGATATAGGATATTCGAATTTGCTCGTGCGGGTTTTGGTTGTGTAATATTCTAGCACCATGAACTTGGTTTTGCGTGGCCTTGACCTTGGATGTGGCATTGACATTTTTAGATGAGATTCTGCTAATGGGAAAATATGAAGGGGGGGGGGGGGTCACTTTAGTAACTTGTGGTAATTCTTAGACAGATTCTGCGAGTACGCGCAAATAAACTAATATCCCAGCTGTTTCAAAGAAAAATAGAGTTCCTTATTAGGTTAGTTAGTGCAGACGAGATGGCAATGGGACCCGGGTACATAAGGTGTAAAAGAATAGTAAATTTTTGTCATTTTCGCAAGGAAATAACCCATTATTTGTCCGTAAAATAATATTGGTAAAATCTTTACCAAATCATCTCAAAAATATGTTTTGTAGATTCTATGATCCCCAAAGCATAGGACTGAACACAAAAGGCACATTGCTAGCTAGTACAGCCACTGAGTTATGAAAGTTTGTTTTTGGAATGTTCGCCATGTTGCAAAAAGGCTGTCATATTTTTTCGGACGCATTTGTTTCGCTAGCATCAAGTGGTGTAATGTTCACAACACCACAATGATCATTTTAACCATAAGGACAAATTGATGTTACCATTCTGTGACTACTTACTCAGAAACTAAGCCTCTTTTATGGCCTTCTTTGTAGGGCTATACTGTCGAAGATATAATGTTTACATTTCAAAGCAAACGTTAGTAAATAATTTTGGAAGGAAGCCGTTATTATGCAATTTTGAGACAGCACCATTAAATGGCCACTATCGTTTTTAACAAGACGAGTATAGACGAACACAGCATCACAAACGTACTGTTTGATCCAGAATCAGATTGTTGAATGTTGAGTTGATAGTATTATACAAAGAGGGAAAAATAGTGTGATTGTGTTAAAAACCTTTATCTCAGTATGTGAAAGATTTTAGACAATCTAAAACAGAGATTCGTGTATTAGTGATGCCGTCAAATATCCACCCAAAAATGGACGAAACCTGTAGCTCCAGATCTTCAAACTACCTTTCAACGCGGTCCTAATCATGAAAGACAGAATTCAGTCGTTTCGTTCTAAACTCATTCGCACCCCAAGTCGTTTCGCATTTATTCATATACGCAACGGGTCGTTTCACCCCTATTCCCGTTTTAACAAAGTGTATTCATATTTCAGCTATCACGTTATTTAAAATTGTTAATAATACCTACATTTTTATTTATTTATTTATATTAACTTACTAAGATTTTAATCACTGTTCACTTGCCTCCATATTACATAATATTGTTTCTTGGTGCAAAATTAAAAACACCGCTCTTCTAATAAACTCGTTTTTGTTTGTTTCTGTTTTGTTTTGTTTTGTTTTGTTTGTTTGTTTCTTTTTGGTGTTTTTTTTAACTGGGTGGGTGGGGGTGGGTGGAGGTGTGGGACTTTGTGTATAGGGTTAGGTTTTGGAGGGGGGTTGGTGGGGGATTGAGTTTTTTTCACCTGCATGGTATATGGTCAACTACCTAGATACGTATATGGTCAATGCTTTGTAATACAATGTTTCAGATATCAGCAGATAGTGCGTCCCTTTCTCCTTTCAATCCTTGCATCCTAAATTAACGTCGGTGGGCCCACTGGGCTAGTGTAACAAAGGTCGTAGTATGTACTATCCTGTATGTAAGATGCTGATTATAAAAGATTCCTGGCTGCTAATCGATAAGAGTAGCCCATTGTGTGGCGGAAGTGGGTTTCCTCTCATTATCTGTGTGGTCATTAACCTTGTGTCTGACCTATATAACCGTAATTAAAATGGTTGAGTACGCCATTAAATAAAACATTCCTTCCTTCCTCCACTGCATTTCAATCAAGAGCCAGTGTTTGATATCATTTGTTGAAAAGAAGCTTATACCATGTGTCATAATTCTACCCGCAAAATGTTCGTTGTAAATCATGGGAAAATGCGTAGTGATTCGTGTATAACCCTATATAGCTGTTTGGAATTAATGCTTATATAAATAAACTTATTATCCAGATTCGGGAATGTTTGTTCAATTCGGCCAAAAACCGCCCAGTAATACCAAGTAATAAAGCCATAATCTAGTTGCGTCAATATTTTATGAGTAAAATAGAACAGTGGCGTGTTCTAAATTCCACAATCTTAAATTTCGGAGATTTCTCGACAATGTTTAAAGGAAGGAAGGAAATGTTTTATTTAACGACGCACTCAACACATTTTTATTTACTGTTATATGGCGTCAGACATATGGTTAAAGACCACGCAGATAATGAGAGAGGAAACCCGCTGTCGCCACTTCATGGGCTACCCTTTTCGATTAGCAGCAAGGGATCTTTTATATGCACCATCCCACAGACAGGATAGTACATACCACGGCCTTTGTTACACCAGTTGTGGAGCACTGGCTGGAACGAAAAATAGCCAAATGAGTCCACCGACGGGGATCGATCCTAGATGTTTAAAGGACATCATTAGCAAGAAATGAAAATAAATAATAGCCAACCTAAAAATATAGTCTGGTAGAAAATTTCCCTACAAACTTGATATACTAACATTTACCCGTAGTTGCATTTTTAGAAGTAACCGGCCTCGGTGGCGTCCTGGTTAGGCCATCGGTCTACAGGCTGGTAGGTACTGGGTTCGGATCCCAGTCGAGGCATGGGATTTTTAATCCAGATACCGACTCCAAACCCTGAGTGAGTGCTCCGCAAGGCTCAATGGGTAGGTGTAAACCACTTGTACCGACCAGTGATCCATAACTGGTTCAACAAAGGCCATGGTTTGTGCTATCCTGCCTGTGGGAAGCGCAAATAAAAGATCCCTGCTGTCTGTCGTAAAAGAGTAGCATATGTAGCGACAGCAGGTTTCCTCTAAAACAGTGTCAGAATGACCATATGTTTGACGTCCAATAGCCGATGATAAGATAAAAAATCAATGTGCTCTAGTGGCGTCGTTAAATAAAACAAACTTTAACTTTTAGAAGTATTTGGTGCAGAATTCTTTTTTAGAAGAAATGACTTGAGGCCTTACCACCATTTGCCGTGTCGCAACTTTTAGCAGATTAATATAATCTGGTCTAGGAAAGAGAAGAGACGTAATCATTGCAGAAATATGTTAGTTATTATTCTGAAACTTAAAGGGACATTCCTGAGTTTGCTTCAATTTTTAAGATTATATCGACTAACAGAGATTTTTTAACGACTGTAATTACATATCAAATACATTTTTCTGCATAAAATATTAATGGCTGTATATTAAACGTGTTTCTGATCGTTCTGATATGTGTACTAGGTTAAATTTCATTTTATTTTCTAAAAACTATTTTTTCGTACGTACGAAATTATTTGAAGACAAAATCCAGTTTGGGCTTCTTACAAATATTAAGACGACCAGAAACACATTGAATGTACAGACACTGATATTCTAAACAAGAAAATATATTTAATATGTAAGTTTAATCGTAGAAATATTTAATTAGTCGGAAACATCTTATAATGCAGTAAACTCGGGAATGTCCCTTTAAGGCCACAGGACTATTAGCGGTGTCGCTACTTGTAACAGCTTAATGTAGTCTGATTTACAAAATAGTTCCTCTTCAAAAAAACAAAACAAACCACATTCAATTTTTTGAAATGTCTTTTTAAGTCTGTCTTTGATGATTACAAGTAGGTTGACCTATAGTATTTAAATAAGTCATTGGACTGAAGTTATTTGTAACATTTAAAAGGACAGACCCTAGTTTCAGCCCATGAAAATGGACACTAAGTTTAGTTAATCTACAAACCTGTAACACATTTTGGATAAAGTTACAATTGAGTGAAACATGAGTCTGTGACTTTGAAACGGTGAAATACCCTCTAAAAATAGACTAAAACATAACTGTTACTTCTCAGACGCACGTGCGTTTTTAAAAATATGAGACACGCATTTCGTGATATTAAAAACACCAGGATGACCAAAAACACTTCGAATGTACGGAACTGGATCATCTGAACAAATAGATCTAAGTAAAGTATGATTTCAGTTATCAAAAACGGCTATAACAGTCAAAAATATGCCTTAGTGTTTAAAAACTAGTGCATGTCCCTTTACGGATAACAATTGTGCTAGTGGTGTATTGCTACCTGTATAACAGTAACATGAGATGGTGTTCTTGCATGAGGGTGGCTAACTCAAATTGTTCGTGGTCGACTTCTATTCTATTGAATTTTTGCAAAAATAGTTGTCAAGGGACAGTACTCCCTAAAACAGTCACGTGACCCTATTGATATTGTTGTATGTTTTGTTTTCACCGAATATATTATAACATAACAATTGTATTGAACTCCATGGAGTAATTGATGGTAATGTGCAACCTTTAGCACATCTACAGGTAGTACTAAATCAAATAACCTCCGGCTGGGTCACAATTCGAGGTGTAGCGAACTGTACATAGAGACGGTAATACCACAAGTCCTGTGATTGGTGATAAATGTGAGTGTGTTGGTTGTAAAAACAAATAGTTTCATAATACAATGTTTCAGATATCAGCAGATAGTGCGTCCCTTTCTCCTTTCAATCCTTGCATCCTAAATTAACGTCGGTGGGCCCACTGGGCTAGTGTAACAAAGGTCGTGGTATGTACTATCCTGTATGTAAGATGCTGATTATAAAAGATTCCTGTCTGCTAATCGACAAGAGTAGCCCATTGTGTGGCGGAAGTGGGTTTCCTCTCATTATCTGTGTGGTCATTAACCTTGTGTCTGACCTATATAACCGTAATTAAAATGGTTGAGTACGCCATTAAATAAAACATTCCTTCCTTCCTCCACTGCATTTCAATCAAGAGCCAGTGTTTGATATCATTTGTTGAAAAGAAGCTTATACCATGTGTCATAATTCTACCCGCAAAATGTTCGTTGTAAATCATGGGAAAATGCGTAGTGATTCGTGTATAACCCTATATAGCTGTTTGGAATTAATGCTTATATAAATAAACTTATTATCCAGATTCGGGAATTTTTGTTCAATTCGGCCAAAAACCGCCCAGTAATACCAAGTAATAAAGCCATAATCTAGTTGCGTCAATATTTTATGAGTAAAATAGAACAGTGGCGTGTTCTAAATTCCACTATCTTAAATTTCGGGGATTTCTCGACAATTTTTAAAGGAAGGAAGGAAATGTTTTATTTAACGACGCACTCAACACATTTTTATTTACTGTTATATGGCGTCAGACATATGGTTAAAGACCACGCAGATAATGAGAGAGGAAACCCGCTGTCGCCACTTCATGGGCTACCCTTTTCGATTAGCAGCAAGGGATCTTTTATATGCACCATCCCACAGACAGGATAGTACATACCACGGCCTTTGTTACACCAGTTGTGGAGCACTGGCTGGAACGAAAAATAGCCAAATGAGTCCACCGACGGGGATCGATCCTAGATGTTTAAAGGACATCATTAGCAAGAAATGAAAATAAATAATAGCCAACCTAAAAATATAGTCTGGTAGAAAATTTCCCTACAAACTTGATATACTAACATTTACCCGTAGTTGCATTTTTAGAAGTAACCGGCCTCGGTGGCGTCCTGGTTAGGCCATCGGTCTACAGGCTGGTAGGTACTGGGTTCGGATCCCAGTCGAGGCATGGGATTTTTAATCCAGATACCGACTCCAAACCCTGAGTGAGTGCTCCGCAAGGCTCAATGGGTAGGTGTAAACCACTTGTACCGACCAGTGATCCATAACTGGTTCAACAAAGGCCATGGTTTGTGCTATCCTGCCTGTGGGAAGCGCAAATAAAAGATCCCTGCTGTCTGTCGTAAAAGAGTAGCATATGTAGCGACAGCAGGTTTCCTCTAAAACAGTGTCAGAATGACCATATGTTTGACGTCCAATAGCCGATGATAAGATAAAAAATCAATGTGCTCTAGTGGCGTCGTTAAATAAAACAAACTTTAACTTTTAGAAGTATTTGGTGCAGAATTCTTTTTTAGAAGAAATGACTTGAGGCCTTACCACCATTTGCCGTGTCGCAACTTTTAGCAGATTAATATAATCTGGTCTAGGAAAGAGAAGAGACGTAATCATTGCAGAAATATGTTAGTTATTATTCTGAAACTTAAAGGAACATTCCTGAGTTTGCTTCAATTTTTAAGATTATATCGACTAACAGAGATTTTTTAACGACTGTAATTACATATTAAATACATTTTTCTGCATAAAATATTAATGGCTGTATATTAAACGTGTTTCTGATCGTTCTGATATGTGTACTAGGTTAAATTTCATTTTATTTTCTAAAAACTATTTTTTCGTACGTACGAAATTATTTGAAGACAAAATCCAGTTTGGGCTTCTTACAAATATTAAGACGACCAGAAACACATTGAATGTACAGACACTGATATTCTAAACAAGAAAATATATTTAATATGTAAGTTTAATCGTAGAAATATTTAATTAGTCGGAAACATCTTATAATGCAGTAAACTCGGGAATGTCCCTTTAAGGCCACAGGACTATTAGCGGTGTCGCTACTTGTAACAGCTTAATGTAGTCTGATTTACAAAATAGTTCCTCTTCAAAAAAAAAACAAAAAAACATTCAATATTTTGAAATGTCTTTTTAAGTCTGTCTTTGATGATTACAAGTAGGTTGACCTATAGTATTTAAATAAGTCATTGGACTGAAGTTATTTGTAACATTTAAAAGGACAGACCCTAGTTTCAGCCCATGAAAATGGACACTAAGTTTAGTTAATCTACAAACCTGTAACACATTTTGGATAAAGTTACAATTGAGTGAAACATGAGTCTGTGACTTTGAAACGGTGAAATACCCTCTAAAAATAGACTAAAACTCGACTCCACAACTGTTACTTCTCAGACGCACGTGCGTTTTTAAAAATATGAGACACGCATTTCGTGATATTAAAAACACCAGGATGACCAAAAACACTTCGAATGTACGGAACTGGATCATCTGAACAAATAGATCTAAGTAAAGTATGATTTCAGTTATCAAAAACGGCTATAATAGTCAAAAATATGCCTTAGTGTTTAAAAACTAGTGCATGTCCCTTTACGGATAACAATTGTGCTAGTGGTGTATTGCCACCTGTATAACAGTAACATGAGATGGTGTTCTTGCATGAGGGTGGCTAACTCAAATTGTTCGTGGTCGACCTCTATTGAATTTTTGCAAAAATAGTTGTCAAGGGACAGTACTCCCTAAAACAGTCACGTGACCCTATTGATATTGTTGTATTTTTTGTTTTCACCGAATATATTATAACATAACAATTGTATTGAACTCCATGGAGTAATTGATGGTAATGTGCAACCTTTAGCACATCTACAGGTAGTACTAAATCAAATAACCTCCGGCTGGGTCACAATTCGAGGTGTAGCGAACTGTACATAGAGAAGGTAATACCACAAGTCCTGTGATTGGTGATAAATGTGAGTGTGTTGGTTGTAAAAACAAATAGTTTCATCTGCGGAAAAAATGTATGCAATTTAGTACCATTGTGTCAAGTAGCCTTGTGCTTGAAGCATGTATGGGGTGCCTTTAAAAAAGTACTCAAATTTTGTGCGAACTAGGGGTGTTGTAAAGACATATTGTTATACATGTACTGAAAATGAGCCATGGAAGGTACCATTTCCTACAGTTAATACTTTGAGGTAGGTGTTGTAGTACTGATATTTATGGGTCATAGTTTCTTTGATATCTTGCATACAGTGTTTTTAAACACATACGTTAACATGGTCGCCTATGGGATTTTATTTGGTATAGTACAACCTACACCAAGGTCGGTTTTCGGGAAAAGTAGCGCCCAATGAATCATAGCTGCAAGAAAGGTGTATGCGCTCTCCACAAACGAGTCTAAATATAGGCACAGCCGGTTCAAAGCAGACATGCAGTACTGTTTCGTTGAAAGATCAGCAGATAATTTGCGTTCTCCAATCACCAGGTGTCGAGAGTTTAAAGGCTTGAACTATTTGTTCAATGGAAATCTTCCGGAGTAATCTTCAAACAGACGGGAATTGGGAGATGGCCACAGACCACAATTATTTCGCTGTGTGTTTCTATATAGCGTTAGTTGCTATAACATGTTTATTAATATCAGCAGGAGCCTAATTCACCAAGGTCTCTTAGACACTGCTAGACAACAAAGGATCCTCTTTGTATGTATTTTAGCATTGCACTGCGAGATCGCAAAGTTGCGAAAGTTTAGTGAATTAGGCCGCAGGCCCATGGATTTTTGTATGTATTTTTGTATGCCTGGGGGGAAACATACCCTGAAAAGGACAATCCTGTTGTCCAGTTCTTTCTCCCAAGATATTGGTTTAAACAAACACGCCCACTAAACCTGGCACTACTTTTGCATGTGCCGGAATTACCACAAACAAGTCTTCAATGTCAACAAGTTACACATGTTTACAAACTACATGCTCCCCCCTGTCAACTTCAGTCAAATAGTTGCCACTTCATAGCTATCTGCGTGGACAAATTTCCGAATGGGAAGATAACTGTGATTTGTAGCCAGATACGGGATATGCGTTACAGTAAAGTCGAAAAACTAGTAAATCGCGCAGTCTTGGGAGGGTATAGCACAGGAATATTTACATACCAGCAATGAAGTTCAGAAGTAAACACACTCTAAAGAGTAGTTGAGTTTTACTTGATTGAGTGAAGTTCGCTGATTTGCTGATATTACAGTGTAGCAGCTGTTTGAAGTTTGTTGCTGGGGTTTCGTTAAACACCTATTCTATTCTCTTCTGTTTGAAGTTTGTTTCGTTTAATGCCACCACTAGAGCACATTGATTTGTTAATCATAGGCTACTGGATATCGAACATTTGGTAATTTTGACATATAGTCTTAAAAAGAAGTCCGACATGTTTTCGTCAGTAGCAAGGGATCTTTTATATGCGTCATCCCACATACAGGGTAGCACATACCACGGCATTTGATATACCAGTCGTAGTGCATTGGCTCAGCGGTAAAAAGTCAAAATGTTACTGAATGTGAACGACAAAACTATATTGGACTCAAGTACTCAAGGGTCAAACTCGACCCAGACCCAAGTACCCGACACTTACACTAGATGATAATGAGACTGAGGACTAAAATAAAATAGCATATGCATCTTAATTCCAGGGCTGAACACGGATACCAAATGATGCCATTGTATTGCATTAAACACATTCGACTTTTTTTTTTTTTTTTGGTCCTTCATGTCACATGGGCGGATCCAAGGGGGGGGGGGGGACCAGGGGGACGCGTCCCCCCCCAAAATTGTTCAAGTGCCCTCAAAATGTCCAAGTGCCCTTTTTGTTTGTAGATTTATTTATTTTTTTAAGTAAACAATAATTATATTGTAGATAAATGAAATCAAGATTTTCGTGTACATGCGCAAGCTTGCAGATATGTGTCTGTGTTGTTGAGTCTCAATAGAGCCCCATTGAGGTTCTAACGCGAGTGACGCCAATTTACTTCATTATTGCTAGTATATTATGACGTAGAACTGTAGGAATTCATATTAATTGTAAATATCAAAACTTGTAGTAAGGTGCCCTTTTGACGAGTCAATGTGCCCTTCTTTTTTGGTCCCCCCCTAAAAATATTTCCTGGATCCGCCCATGTGTCATAGTCTTACAATGTAACCAGCGGCAAGCATATGGCAAAGTGACATAAACATATTATTAAATGACAGTGTTCATCTTTGTACTGGAGTCCTGTGGACGGACTCGGAGTCTTGCTAGACTCGTCCCGTGCCCGAGTACTCGTGGAGACCCTACACAAAACCATTAACACATTCCAGCTCGTGTTTCCGCACAAGCCAGAGTTCAATGGTTGTTCTAAAAAAGAGAATATATTCTGTTCAGCAATGTGTTGGGTTATAAATTGGGAAGACTGTTAAAGGAAAGGAATGTAGAAATACTCGTAAATCTTTCAGTCTTGGACAGGTATAGAACAGGAAATTACATACCAAGAATGTTTACTTACCAGCAGTCAAATATAACTAGTCTGTGAGTGGCAGTCTTCTTTGTGGCCGTGCAAGAGGAAAGGAAATATTTTATTTAACGACGCACTCAACACATTTTATTTACGGTTATATAGCGTCGGACATATGGTTAAGGACCACACAGATATTGAGAGAGTAAACCCGCTGTCACTACTTCGTGGGCTACTCTTTTTTCGATTAGCAGCCAGGGATCTTTTATATGCATCATTCCATAGACAGGATAACACATGCCACGGCCATTGATGTACCAGTCGTGGTGCACTGGCTGGATTGAGAAATAGCGCAATGGACCCACTGACGGAGATCGATCCCAAACCGACCACGCATCAAGCGAGCGCTGTACCACTGGGCAACGCCTCTCCCCCGTGCAAGAGGGATGAAATCTCCAGAAAAGGATCTCCTCGGAAGTGGCTGTCCTCCTATAGATTAGGTTCGAGATAGATATTCGTGGAATCGTCCACTATTTCAACTCTGCATTGTGTAGAGATACTGCCTAGCCATGTATCACGGTTTTATCGTCTAGATACAATGTAATATATTAATTATATTTACGAGAGGTTGGTGTCTGACATAATTTTCGTTATTATTTTGTTTGTTTGTTTTATTTAACGACACCACTAGAGCACATTGATTTATTACTCATCAAATTATTGGATATCAGGCGTTCATTTTGACACAGAGAGGAAACCCGCTACATTGTTCCATTAGTAGCAAGGGATCTTTTATATGCACCATCCCACAGACAGGACAGCACATACCACGGCCTTTGATATACCAGTCGTGGCGCACTGGCTGGAACCAGTATAGATATTACGATATTTGGTCGACGGAGAAAGGAAACCAGCTGCTGCCACATAGGCACAGGCTTCCAAAGGAGGGTGGAGGTAAGGCTGGGGGGGGGGAGGTGGGGGAGTATATTATTTTCAGCTTTTAACTTTCCCTCACTTCGAACACAGGCCTATGATAGGCTACTTTTACCAACAAAGCAGTAAGGTGATTTTTATACAGGTTTTCATAGCCAATATTGTACATACCATGGATTTGATATGTCAGTCGAGGGGTAATGGTTGTAGAGAATGGGTCCACTGAGGCGATTCGATCCTACGACGCAAGCTCCTCAGGCGAGCGCTCTACCTACTAAGCTAGATGAATAATTTTTTTTTTTTTTTTTTCAAAAGTATAGCTAAATATTAAACTGTGCTTTGACATTTCGTTTAGTCACCTAGCAGATATTAACGACTATACCCGTATGCTGATAGTTTAAAGTGTGTTTGTTTTGTTTAACGACACCACTAGAGCACGTTGATTAATTAATCATCGGCTAGTGGATGTCAAACATTTGGTAATTTTGACTCATAGTCATCAGAGTTAACCCGCTACATTTTTCCTAATGCAGCAAGGGATCTTTTATATGCACTTTTCCCACAGACAGGAAAGCACATACCACGGCCTTTGACCAGTTGTGGTGCATTGATTGGACGTATGCTGATAGATTAAAATGCCTCGTGTTAAACAATTTCACTGGTAACATATATACATGATGGAAGGAAAGAAAGGAAGGAAGAAACAAATGTTTATTTAATGACGTAATCAAAACATTTTAATAACGGCTGTACGGCGGTTCGGGATCACGCTCTCAGTCAGAGAGGAAACCCGTTTCCGCTACTCCACGGGCTACCCTTTTTGATTATCTTCAAGGGCTCTTTTATATGCACCAGCCCAGTCCACAGATAGAGTAAAACATACCTTTTTTGTAACACCTAGCCAGATGGGCCTACTGATGGGTATAGATCGAACATATGGGCCAGACTTAATATGTAATGAAAGAAAGGAATGTTTTATTTAACGACGCACTCAACACATTTTATCTACGGTTATATGGCGTCAGACATATGGTTAAGGACCACACAGATTTTGAGAGGAAACCCGCTGTCGCCACTATATGGGCTACTCTTCCGATTAGCAGCAAGGGATCTTTTATTTGCGCTTCCCACAGGCAGGATAGCACAAACCATGGCCTTTGTTGAACCAGTTATGGATCACTGGTCGGTGTAAGTGGTTTACACCTACCCATTGAGCCTTGCGGAGCACTCACTCAGGTTTTGGAGTCGGTATCTGAATTAAAAATCCCATGCCTCGACTGGGATCCGAACCCAGTACCTACCAGCCTGTAGACCGATGGCTAACCACGACGCCACCGAGGCCGATCAGACTCTATTAGAGTCTCGAGTCTAGACTCTAAAAGTTTTATAAGTACCAGGCCAGATCACAGGAATGCTTGATCCCTGGATGATGGGAGATGCGGATCCAAGGGGAGGGGGAGGGGAGGGAAGAAAGACCAAGGGATCCATCCCCTTAAATGTATTCAAGAGCCTCCTATTCCTGACTTTGTTTTACATTTTCATTGGTTTGGCCTTTTCATATGTTGGTACATCCTCCCCTATCCCCTCAGACCCATCACAAAAAATATCTGGATCCGCCCCTGAAATGTTCGTTTACTGCCAGTTCATCCATTTTAATTACCGGATGTTAACTATCACACATCTGGTAACTGTAACACATGGTCTAATCGGAGAAGAAAATTTTTCAAGAACAACGGTATTTAGAGGTTGCAAGGTACCAAATTAGAAACTTCCGTGTCAAAGTTCGAGGTGCAGCATTTGATATTAACGGAGTAAAAGCAGAGACACATGGTTACGGGCAACGCAGAAATGAGCCAATCGGCACATTAGGAGAAGGATTTACCAGTGAGCTACGCACTTTCCTATCAAATGTCCACACTGTATCATGTTACAAGGTCATGGACTCTCCAACTTAATTAATTGCTTACGTTAATGTATAAAATGTTTAAAGACACATCAATATTTCTTCGTTTATTTATTTGTTTGTTTGTTGTTTGTTTGTTTCGTGTTGTTTGTATTTTTGTCTATTTCTTTTCTTCTTCTTTTTTTTATGTTTTGCTTTTTTTTTTTCTTCTTTTTTAATGTTGGGTGGGTTTTTTAGTGTTTTTTTTTATTTTTAATTTTAAAAAATTTGGGGGGGGGGGGGGAGGGGTGTGAGTAAAATTGATGAAAATCTTGTACATAATCTCCTCGTTTAGATGAAAATAACTGTCTGGACAAAAACTATTGGCTTTGTTCATAGCGAAATTCCACCTGTGGGGCAGGATATGCTCATCGTTCGTAAATAGTCGAAATCGCCTTTGTTTTGACAGTGATTCATGTGTGCATGTCTGAGCAGCTGCTTAAACTTCCAGATATACATTCTCACGTGTGCTGGTTTGAATTAGTGTAATGCACTCCTCCTAATGGCCAAACACCTGGCAGTAACTTACAGGAACGAATAATTGAATGAATGTTTAAAAAAAAAAAATATTTAACGATGCACTCAACACATTTTATTTACGGTTATATGGCGTCAGACATATGGTTAAGGACCACACAGATATTGTGAGAGAAATCCGCTGTCGCCACTATATGGGCTACTCTTCCGATTAGCAGCAAGGGATCTTTTATTTGCGCTTCCCACAGGCAGGATAGCACAAAACATGGCCTTTGTTGAATCAGTTATGGATAACTGGTCGGTGTAAGTGGTTTACACCTACCCATTGAGCCTTGCGGAGCACTCACTCAGGTTTTGGAGTCGGTATCTGAATTAAAAATCCCATGCCTCGACTGGGATCCGAACCCAGTACCTACCAGCCTGTAGACCGATGGCTAACCACGACGCCACCGAGGCCGATCAGACTCTATTAGAGTCTCGAGTCTAGACTCTAAAAGTTTTATAAGTACCAGGCCAGATCACAGAAATGCTTGATCCCTGGATGATGGGAGATGCGGATCCAAGGGGAGGGGGAGGGGAGGGAAGAAAGACCAAGGGATCCATCCCCTTAAATGTATTCAAGAGCCTCCTATTCCTGACTTTGTTTATGGCTACTCTTTTCGATTAGCAGCAAGGGATCTTTTATACACCATCCGACAGACAGGGTAGTACATACCTTTGATATACGAGTCATGGTGCACTGGCTGGAACGAGAAATAGCCCAATGGACCCACCGACGGGGATAGATCCGAGACCGACCGCGCATCGAGCGAGCGCTTTACCACTGGGCTACGTCCCGCCCCGTGAATGAATGTTTAACGACAGCGCAGCACATACACACAAAGTATACAGATTGACTATAGGGTGTCAAACAAAGGTAAGGACATCAATATGATTATATCCATTACCAAAAAAGTTATCCTTTTGACTCTACCTTATGCAAAGATACGATTTTGAAAATGTTACTGGTCTCACCGTTCAAATTTCTTTGCTAATAATTTTATTTTAATCCACAAATTTCAGACGCATTTGTGAGCTTCACAGGCAAGTAGGATCCGGCGGTGCGTGTGTGTGTGTGTGTGTGTGTGTGTGTGTGTGTGTGTGTGTGTGTGTATGTGTGTGTGCCCTCCCCAACTCGAGAACGAAAAGGTACGTTTTGTTTTTGTCTACCTGACTCCCACCGCCGACGCCCGCCACTGGAAACTGTGCCCCGTCTACTAGAGATTGTGCCCCCCCCCCCCCCCCCCCCCCATCCATTTGACTGGTCCCCGATGTGGTCATTTGCTTTCACGTGAAGCGCATGATCCAGTCTAGCAAATGTTTTTCCTGCTCGGTCTGGATGAACTCAACCTTAGTCTTTTCGAAGAGAAACTAACATGTGAAGCTATTTTTGTCAACTTCCGGCATGCGGTTTGGCGTGCGGATAGAATTTCAAGAGCTACATGGAACGATCGAAATAACTCTGCCCGTATTCGGATGGTATATCCGTATGCTCATCCGGACACACCTGAAATTGCTATTAGAGAAATAGCGATTTTTTGCCGTTTCCGTGTCTCATCCGTATCCGTGTATATGATAACACAGCTTTACTCTAATATGATATAAAATGAACTTCAAATACCGCGAATAAGAATTCATTAGAGCATCTGTTTTCATAGGCATGACTGGAAATGATCGTAAAACTGGTCCGTAACTTAAAACACATGGTCATCTAATCCATTCTGATATAATACAAGAATCCAAACAGCATACGAGCATTAAATATTAACATCTCTTTTTTTTTCGTTCGTGGCTTGTCTCCTTTTCTTCTTACATGATATTCATTCTAAATACACCCTCATTTGTCAACATGGGAATACAATACTATTGTCATACAATTATCAGTATTGAAGGGACCGAGCCAGTGAGGTCGAGTTATCAGTGGTTCGAAATATAAAAAACACACGTTTATTTTATCCATAGGGAAATATTACATTTCGAGATATCCCGAGCTGTCGAGGTGTCGAGATAACGACGTTTGACAGTGCGAGCGAATGTATGTACGTCTGTCCGTGGTTGTGTTTGTCTGTGTCTGTGTTTCTGCCAGTCAGACTGCCGTACTAGTTAGCTATCTATCTATATATCACCAGGTCAGTGAAAGAAAGTCGTATTTTTAGAATTTCATATTGTGAAACCGAGCGTTAAATAAGTAAAATTAAAACAAATCAAAATTTATGTTATGTGTATGTAATGTCATAGTATTATGGTTAAATGATATTTGGGGTGAGTAGGTGATTGATTCTTTTTTTACTGACATTGGCAACACGCGAAAATAATTTTAAATGAACTTGAAAACAAATACATACAAACGATGTGTTTGTTTGCATCACTCACTATGGCTGACGCTATTCCATATGCATGTCATCACAGATATATTTATCCACAAATATCTACCCTGTGCTAGTTTTGATTTAGTAAACTAGTCTGGGAGTGGCAGTCCTCTTTGTGGTGGTGTATGAATGAATGAATGAATGAATGTTTAATGACACCCCAGCACGAAAAATACATCGGCTATTGGGTGTCAAACTATGATAATTCAAATAAATAAAGTGATGATCAACATCAATATAAAAATTCAATGTTTAAACAAAAACAGTGTAAAGAACTGTGCCAAAAATACAAATACAAATATCACAGAATTTTACGGACACCGAATTTTACTCTAAACTTCCATTTGTGCTGTATTGGCCATTCTCAAAGAGAATGTTACACCCCTGCACCACGGTGAGGTTACAGCACACGCAGGGGCTGGTGTATGAAGGATGTATTGTCTGGTAAATAATCTCATCGGAAATGGCTATCTTCCTATAGACGAAGCAGTAGATAGCAATTCGTGGAGTTAACAACTATTTTGCCAAATGCCCATTCGACTCTGCTCTGTGCAGAGACAATGTCTCGATCGCGGCTAAAAAACAGTTTTTCGTTCAGACTGTGTATGTCTGTGTTACGTGTTTGCTGAATTCTTAGTATTTCTGTTCTTTATACATTTCAATTACGTATATATATAAAATCCATATAATAATACATGTACATCAATATTTACAATGATGTTTGATGGAAATGATCTTAACTTACCTTGCGACGACATCATTTCAGCATGCAAGTTTCTGATGTCATCAACTACCTTATTCATAAACATGATCATAATTCAAACTACGTCATCGGTAATTCTCATACATATACTAAACCTTTTTTGTTTTTCTTTTTGCAACATAAAACTAAGACTTTCTGTCTGCAAATGAAAAACCAAACCAAAAGGTTCAGCATATTCTCTGGAATTCTGATGACATCATCAAATAATGAACGAACTGATGACATCATAAACCATGCACAATTAAGGCAATAAGATAGCCTCAGAGAATAACGTTTGTTCTCGCTTCCAACGAAAATAACATACATGACAAATGTTTGAGCAAATGGAAGAAGGTAGAAAAAGAAAAAAAACAGCATGCAAGATGAAAATTGCAAGTAAGCAACAACAACATGCATGTCTAAAACTTCAGAAAGTAATTAAAAATAACATGTTAGTAAAAATCTAAGGGTTAGTTTCAAAAGAAACGAAAAACAAAATCGTCAAGATTCATTGACAAAAGATACTGGCCATTTAATGTTGATGATCCAAATATTATAATTTATTGATTTAACTTAATGTAATATTTTGTTAATTTTTGGTGAAAGATTTCCATTTCTATTTTAATATATATATATAATTATTTTTTTTTTTTTTTTTTTTTTTTTTTTTAAATATTTAGGAAACCAAGGACCTTTAACAGTAAATAGCCAGTCGGTTAGAACAAGCGTGTGTTATATGAAAAGCAGCTAAATTTAGAAATCAGTAGGAGAAGCGATGTATTTAGAAAAATAAGATCAGGCACGTGTGCAGGCGTTGGGGGGGGGGGGGGGGGTTGTTGGCAGTCGAAACCCCTTCTTGCCCAAACTTTGTTCTCAATATATTTTCAAGGTGGGGTGGGTGGGCATGACTCGACCCCACTATAAACTTCGGTCGCCACAGTCTAGATCCCCCACCCCGTGCTAAATTCCTGCACACACGCCTGATTATGTATGAACGAAACGAGATGAGAACTCATATTTGATGAAACTATATATATATATATATATATATATATATATATATATATATATATATATATATATATATATATATATAATCATATATATATAAATAAATATATATAATCATTTCATTAAACAAAGCTATTAATTACAGATATTATGGTACTTTCTATGGTTAGACATATGCCACAGCTGTAGCCGAATAAATTAGCATATAGTGTTACAACTATAGATAAAATACATGTATACCAGTCACACAAATCACTCAACACACACAAATGTTGTTTTTAAAAAGATAATACTACTAAGTTCAATAAGTTATTTGATGGTTAGCCCATTTTTTATTGCTACAATGTTTTCTCCGTTTAGAATAATTTTGCAATAAAAGTTACTTCTTTAAACAAGAAAACCCTCTAAACTTAACAATAGAAGAATAATCCAACCCCAGTGTGTTTATTTAAAGGGACGGACCCTAGTTTCAACAAGTGAAAAATAACACTAAGTTAATTTAATATACAAACCTGTAACATATTTGGATAAATTTACAAATGAGTGAAGAATGAGTCTGTGACTTTGAAATGGTGAAACACCCTCTACAGATAGGCTAAAACACGACTCCATAACGGTTACTTCTCAGACGCACGTACGTTTTTAAAAATATAAGAAATGCATTTTGTGATATTAAAAATACCAGAATGACCAAAAACACTTCGAATGTACGGAAATTGATAATCTAAACCATAAAATATAAGTAAAGTATGATTTCAGTTATCAAAAACAGCTAGTAATAGTAAAAAAATATGTCTTAGTGTTTAAAACCTAGGGTATGTCCCTTTAATATAAATGATAAAATGTTGCTTTTTCACTTTCATCAATAATGTCCGAATTCAAACATCAGTCAAATCTTTCGCACAAACCTTCTAATTATATATGAAAACC